>NW_026924329.1:0-238026 GCF_032062105.1 Saccostrea cuccullata
CACGAAATGAGAAAATTAATAATAACACAACGAAGAGATATTTCTAATCACAGGCACATACAATGTCCCGGCGGTGTAATTGCTCCCTGGATATATATGTTTCACACAAAAACACATCAAATACTCGATTAATTATAGTAATACAGGACCGGGAGAAAAAGTGTCAAAATGATTATTTTTGTTATTCATGTATCCTCACTCGTCGGAGTAGAGGGAATGCAAGGTGAACTGCACTCCCTCGAGCTCCTCGTTCACCTTGGCGAGTCTTTTTTTCAATTTTTTAATGTCTTTTTTTATTTGAATTTTTTTTTCAATCAGGTCCTCTTCGTAGTTAAGTAATATCTGTCTGAAAAAAAAAGATAAATACGCTGATAAAATTTCAACTCTTAATATCGTATGTGAAAGAATATATCATACACCTGTGGTCGGGCATTGAGACGCCGAACTTCTCGTCATCCGAGATGTCGTCGAAAATGACTATTACATCCCCGGCGTCATTTGAGGCCTCGGAGACTGACTGCAACTTGATGTTATCCAACCATCCGATGGACTGTGCATCCTCCCTAGGAATTGAAATAAAAACAGGACATACAGACATCCAGTTATTTTCAATAAAAATATCCTTTGGGAGATCATTGCATTCGAAAAATATTTTTCGTAAAAATATTTCAACAATAAGAAAATGTAAACAAAGCAGTGGTCATTTGCAGAATTTTGAAACGTAAAAATCAATCAACATCTTTTTGACCCAGATTTGCAAAATTAAATCGACGCAAAAATTTCCAGATTTACGGTATGTCTTTATACTGTACTAGTACAGGGGTTCTTAATAGAGATTGTGTGAACTTTTTTTACTTATTAAACTAATATTTTAACCAGTTTTAAATTGATGTCATTACATTTTTCGGGCCCAATAAAGCTAAAACTATACCTTCTTCTTTCAGTTTGTAATAATGCATTATTGCATTTTCATCATTCATTTCAGAGTAGGTGTTTGGCATGAAATCTATTGTATTAATGCTTTATACGAGACGGGAAAATAGATAGGCCAGGGCATAGTGCGCAATACTGCACTTATACTTTCACTGAGAATGACAGCAAGAAAATTTTCTCAGTAAAAGCAGTAGACAAAAGAGAAACAGAGAGAAAGAGTGCAAACCGTGAGAAAGAAGGATTCATTAGAGGAATACAATACAGAGGGTTACAAGATAAAGAAAGTTGTTACTTATGCTCTCCTCCACAAAGGTGCCATGATGAGGGAGTTTTCACTATCATTTTGAATACCAATATAACATGTATATAACCTTTATAGTTTTTAACATAATTATGTTTTACTTGATGACTTGCAATACAAATGTGATCAATAAAATCCTACTTCAACTCTTTACCTTATTCCTGAATGGTATATTGGGTGAATTTCATAAAAAGTACACGATTTGAATCGGTATTGCCGCTTTCATATGTTCATTTGAAAATTGATACATTCACCCCGTCACATTTGAAAAAAAAAATTAAAATAGTAGCCTATATTCCTTTATATGTAATGTATCTTAATTTTAATTTTGTGGGCCTGACAGTTATATATGATGCCCCTTGACTGGTCAGTTTGTCAGAGCATGTAGAAATGAAATCATCATTACAATGGTAAACAGTTTAGAGAGCCTTCTTGATAAGATCTGTAATTTTAAGTACTGAATAGTTCTAGTGTTTATAAGGGCATCTGAAAATGCAGCAGCGGAGTCCTCCTTCCTTTTTTGACAGCTATCCCTCCAAAAGCTTCCAATTCTTTCAGTTTTAGATCGTTAAGTTCTGATGCTTTGGTGGTACTTGGTTTTGCTGTAGAGCCTTTAGAGGTGGTTTACTTTTCTGTTTTTTTTTTCTTTGTCTTTTTCTGCTCCCATCGTCATTTTCTTTCTCAACCTTTTCCTCTTTTTCCACTCTCATTTCATCCTACAGTTTTCTCATATTTTAGAATAAAGTTTAAGTTTCTTTTTGTTGACATTTTGGAAATACTTCTTCTTTAATTTGTTAAATATATCCACGGAGTGGGTGCTTGTGGGCAATGGAATTGGGATTTTTCTAATAACCATCTTTTTATCAGGATCAGGATAATAAGTATGGTAGAATGCCCATGCATGTATACCTATTAAATTAAAACTTATTTTTAACAACATGATTACACATATATTGTAACACTAACACGAAAATTCTCTATCAAATATAAGAGAGTCATAATCATCATCATCTGTTGAAGATATGTATGGCTGCTTTCTTTGTAATTCTATTTCTGACTTGGAAAGTACATGTTTTTTCCCAAGTTTTGGTTTGAAAATTGCACGATTTCTTTTAAATCTCTTTTTGGATATTTTAGTAGCACATTTCAGCATGTAAAACTCATTTTTGATTAAAATTAACAAACCAATAACAAACCAATATAAATGCAAATACTAAAACCAAGATTTAAAGAAACAAGGAGTTTGACACCTTTCATCTCCGTCGTATAGAACACATCTTCGTTATTCCTCTGTGAACCTACAATAATAAACCTTGGTTGTATATTAAGGTAAAACAACACAGGTTTCAAGTTCAGCAGGTTATATATTATAATATTTCCACATCATTTCACACATAGGAAATAGGATATTTCCGATAATAAAGATAATTGGCCCTGTAAAATAATGTACAAAACCTCAGTAATGTATAAAATAATCAAGTGTTCATATTATAATACAAAACACTAACATAAAATAGTCTCTCACTGAAGATACGTATCTGAACGCATTTACTCAATATAGTTATAGTTCAAACACTTATAAATTTAATTTATAAAGTGATCTCCACTGAACCTATTTAATTATTAAAGTTTAGCGATAAAATCAAACAATTATTTACATTTACAAATAGTATTTAACAAACGACTTACCAAAATTATGGAATTTAGGCTCTCCAAATTATAGAAAATTTATCTGAGTGCTGTGCTGTGCTAAAATAATTAAACATGCAAGTTTTTACTACTGAAAAATACAGAAATCTCATCCTGAAACAATTCTCAAACTTCAAGGATAAAAACCAAACGAAAAGTCAAACATACCATGAATGAAAATCCTGAGTCCAATAAATATAGACACAACCTGCTGGAACCACAGCACTGTACAAGAGTGACCAACACCCCAAATAGATTCAAAAACCAGTCTTTGGTCATTAGTCATGTGACATGTCCAAACCAATCGCTCAATAGAGTTTTGGCGGGAAAATAATTAATTCAACAAAATGTAAAATAAATCAACACAGACACTTTTAATAACTTTGTAATTTTATATATTTGTAAAACTTTTAATAACCTATCTATATTTCATAATTATAAGTGCATAAAAATAAAAGCACAATTTAAAGTTATATATACAAAATTGTGCTATGCTACATCCTCCCCCTGGCTATGAAATGATTTTACAATGGAATCAACCACTTTCTGTATCAAAGCCGGAGAAGTAGCTTTCAAAACATCCGAGCAGATTAAGTTCGTAATTAACTGTGATTTTTCCTTACCTGCATCAGTAACCTCTCTCTGACTCATGACATATGACTCTTGCCATTTTGGTTTCTTCCTAACCCTAGCTGACCTACGTAAACCAGTTTCCTCATTATCTCCCTGGGCCACAACCTCAGGTTGTAGATTTGGTTCTTCCTGTTGCTCATGTGGAGTTTCCTCTGGTTCTCCTTCTTCTTGAGCTTCCAATGGTTCTTCTTCTTCTTGAGCTTTCTCTGGTTCCTCTTGAGTTCCCTCTGGTTGCTGAGTCCACTTCATGTGTGACTTCAACCATGTAAACCTCATCTTCAGTCTCACTGTCACTACTGTGGTAGCTTCTCTCCTCTCTCTTTGAATTGTCCACCTTCTTAATCTGTGAACTCTTCTTTTCTGTTTTCTTTCTTATACTTTTGTCAGGCCTGACATCTGTAAATTCTTCTCTTCTTGTACCTGTTGGAATTATTAAATTCCTGTGAACTATTTTCTCTATTCCATCTTCATCTGAAATTAGAAAAACTGGAATATCCGGGTTAGGTTGTGATTTAACAAAATAAACTTTCTTCTCAAACTTATCTGCTATTTTATGTTTTCCTTCATAAGCTAAAATCCGTAATAAAACTTGATCTCCAATACTTAGCTTCTTTGCCTTTGCTTTCTTGTCAAAATGATTTTTCTGCTTTATTCTTGACTTTTCTGCTGCTTTCCTCACTATGTCAAAGGTCTTCTCCATTTTGTTCTTCAAATCTGTAATATACTCATTATAATTTGGTTTCTCTTCATTGCTATCCTCTAATCTGAACGCTAAGTCTACAGGTAGCTTTGGCTTCCTCCCGAACATTAATTCAAATGGGGAATACCCAGTACTCTCATGTTTTGTACAGTTGTACGCATGCACTAATGATGGTAAATACTTTTCCAATCTTGCTTTTCTCTATTTTCTAATGTTCCTAGCATACTAAGGAGTGTCTTGTTGAATCTTTCGGTCATTCCATTTGACATCGGGTGGTATGGGGTGGTTCTCGATTTTTCTATCTTTGTAATTTCGCATAATTCCTTAATCAAATGACTTTCAAATTGAGCTCCTTGATCACTATGCAATCTAGCTGGAATTCCATAATGTAATATAAAGTTGTTGTAGAATGCTTCTGCTGTTGTTTTTGCAGTTTGGTTTCTTGTTGGAATAGCCATGGCATATCTGGTGTAGTGATCAGTAATGACTAAGATGTTACAAATCCCTCCTTTGCATGGTTCCAATGTCAAATAGTCTAAGCAAACTAATTCTAATGGATAAGATGATGTTATGCTGACCAATGGAGCTTTCTGACATGTTGACTTTCTCCTTAGTTATCTGTCGCAGTTCTTTATCCAGTTTTCTGTATCAAAACTCATCCCTACCCAATAAAATCTGTCTCGCAATAGAGATGTTGTCCTATCTTTTGCGGGATGACCCATGTTGTTGTGAAGTCCTGTAAGAGCTGATTGAATAAGTTTTATAGGCTGTACTAGTTGGTTAACGGTGTTTTCTTGAAACTTTACAGTCCTGTATAGTACCCCTCTGATTAGTCTAAAGTCAACATGTCATCAAATGCAGCCTTTGAAATCCCAAGCAGATCAAGATAATCAATGTCTGAAAGCTGACTGTGTTTTTCGAAGTCAAGTCTTATCTTCTCACTTCTCAATACTTCTGATCGTAGAAATCTTATCATCTGAGTGATTGAGTATCTGTTCAAGGTTGTAGTTGCTGAAATAAGACTCACATCCTCAATGTTCTTCTGTAAATGATTTGGGCAGCATCTAGATCCAGCTGGTATTATGACTTCATGTGACAAGAAAAGCCTGTGTCTCATCTCAACTGGTACAACAACAGGTTTAGGACCAGGTCTTTTACAAAGGCAGCATGCTGAGTGGCCTCGAAGAGTGGAAGAAAAGAGGAGCATCACTGAGGGAGGGCTGGAGATATCAGGCTGTGCAGAGGATGTTGCTGTCTGGTTTATCACCGGTACCTTATCCTTTCTTTGGAGACTGCACTTGAACCTAAAACGACATCTGCTGCAAATGGAATCCTTTCCACCTGGCGTCTTACCTGTAAATAAAATTAAAGTTTTTTTAGACAGTGTGCTCCTGTAATTGTACGTTTCTTTGTTTGTTTATTGTCACTTTCAGTTTTTTAACTGATGTTGAGAAACCACTTGCCAATTGATCTTGAGTTCATCAAATTCAGACTTGTACCTGTGCCTTACCCACCCACCCCCACCCCCTACCGTACAAACATAAGGATCAACAGTGCCTCAATCATCTGAGACTGTTAACAATCGCTAAACCACTGCGCCAAACGGGCAACTTAATTTATGATTCTATGTTGTTTCTTTCATAAATTAAATATTTTCAAATTAAACTTACCCGTGCATTTGATAACTAAGGACTTGATCTTCCTTGGAATAGAATATCTATCCTTCAGACGTGTTCTCCTAGGACAGGTTAAACATGTATACATCTTTGGCCCTGTAGTATTTGCACGAGGCATATCTGAAATTTCAAAAATGAATAACATAACAGAATTTTTAACTTAAATAATTGCATTACACATATATTCTATACTTCTCCTTACTTTTTAAAATTTATTAGTAAAAATAAAAATAGGCATATTTTGTAACTTTTAACTTTTGTAACTTTTACATATTTTAATATGTATTGAAACTTAATTTAAAACTTGATGATTTGATATTTTGAAAATATCAATTTTGTATATTATTTCCTATAAGGAAATTGAACATGTCAACAAAATACAATTTATAAGTATTAATAACCCTGACAATTCCTTTGGATAGATCATATTTCTCATTTTTATTTAAAAAAAAAATACTGGAAGATCTAATTGTAATAATTTATGTACAGATGAAATATATATTTAATGCTTTTGTATGCCCTAATAAATACAAGAATTAATTAAATAAATAGATGCTTCATTAGTTTTCCATTTCAACATACACACACCTTCTCAATTTCAAATACAAAACAAACAAAAGCAATTATATTGTAACTTTAGCCCATAATTGAGTTGTTTCCCTTCCTTTTACATTAAAAATAAAAATGTGTACAAAATGTGAACACCATTCTTAGTAATTTCTTTAAGAAATTGCTAAGAATGGTGTTCATATGTTTTGAAAAAAAAATGAGAGTGAAGCAGTATCATTGTGATAAAAAAAAAAAAAAACATTCGAACGCTATTTCTTAAGAAATTCGAGTCGCTTCCCCTTGTAAATGATTTGATAAATTAATTGTCCTTATATATTATATTCAAACTCGTTTATTTTTGAAGATATATTTCAAGAAGCAAGATCACAAAATAAATAATGAAAACTTTATTTATGTAATTTACAAACTGAATATGATTTTTATAAATTGAATCTTTGGCATTATGCATGCTATGTTCATCAATCTCCTTTGAGTAAATTTGGATTTTAATTTGGAAACAAACACAGTGTTTTCTTTCATATTTTATTGATATATATATATATATCAATTTATGTGATAATTTTAGTCAGTATTGATTATAAAATTTTAAAGACATATATGTATATATGTATCAACGCATATTGAAAACTATCAATGAAAAAAAATTTTATGAGAAAATGGCTAATGACTTCCATTGTATTAGTCTCTATTTTTAGGAAAAAATCTACATTATTTTTCTTTTTTAATGAAATTTGTTGTAAATACATTATATTGTATAAATTTGCATATGTATATGCTCAAGTGAATTTCATTTGTAAAGTTGAAGATCAAAAACTGTTTAGACATGCAATTAAATCACATTGCTATCAATAATAAAAATCACTTGAAAAAAAATTTACATTCCTATTTTTCATCATTTTGTATTTTCAATAAAGTACCACTGTTGATGAAGTCATTTCAGTACGGATCTACCTTGTAACCAGAGGTTTGAGTAAGTTACAAAGACTTGCAAAAACAGAAACAATGTCATCTACAAGAGGAACCAGAGTAATTGGTAGTGTGTTCTTCAAAATGGCAAACCACTTGATCCTGTTGATGGCTCTTTCAACATGGATACGTACATTAGCAATACTTTTTGTTTTTTCTACATTTTCTCTTGTCATTTGTTGAATGCCGGATCCTGGAGGTGGAATAACCAAATTTGCATACCAGAGCAAAAGTTCCTCTCCAACTGGAAAGCCTCTGTCAGCTTAGATAATGTCGCCAGGATCTATTAAGTCAAGAAAAGATGATTCACGGACAATCTGTCTGTCCGACATCCTTCCACCATAACACTTACTTAAGAAAGAAATAGCTCCATTAGGAGCTATTCCAATAAGTACTTTAACTGTATTATGTTGTTTATAATCGGACCACGTGAGAGCTTGTAGTTCCAAATGTCTCGGCTTTTCAATGAAAACTTCAGTGCAGTCTATTGTGCATCTAAGTTTGGGGTATTGTTTTATTAATGATGGTGGTAGTAATTTTCTGACAATTTCTTTGTCTGGCCAGAAGATCAGAGGCCTTAACTCTTTGGACAGAAATTTTATCCAAGTGTTAAAAATCTTTGAACATGTACCCTGAGAGACTCCAAATAAATCGGCTAAAAATTCAAAGTTAATATCTAGTCTAAGTTTCATTAATGTTAAAACAAGCTCATCAAGTGCACCAAGTTTTTTCTCTGGACCACTCTTTTTTGGGGATTTCTTGAAATGACGAGGCACTTTGGTACTGATCACTTTTTTAGAGCCCTCCCAATATCTCAGGCGATGGGATTTTGGTTTTAAATATTTGTATAAGTTCAGAAGAGTTGATTTATTCGGAAGGCCAGTGTTGGCTCTTACTTTTTTATCTGTTTTTATAAACCTTTTGTGCACATTCTTCTTTCCATGGAGTTTACTTTCATTTGTCGTGACCATTTGCAATCTTTCCAACTGATAACTAAGATTATTTATCATTTTAGATTTCTCTAAACACCCTAAACACTCACAGTTTGCATTACAAACACATTTTGCACAATAATCATGCTCAAATTGTAAAGGAACTGTACACGTAACTGAGTTATCTTCTGTTAGATGGACAACATTTTCATTTTCATCAGTTTTAACCTTGGTTTCTGAAGATTTCTTAGGTTTTTGTATTAATGGCTGTCTTTCCTTTGGGGGAGGCCTGAGTTTTAAAGGCATAGTTAGTTCATACCCAAGGTTTAATGTTGGGACAGGATTGCCTCCTTCAAAATGTTTCGAACATATTCTACTGTCATCATCATGCTTCCAATTTTTCCCAGGTTTCTACTGTCGATTAACTAATTTAATCCATTTTGCCCTTAATTCGGGGTCTTTTCTTTCTGTTGGAAAGGGTATCAGATCAAATGGGGGAGGGCACACACACCATCCTGTACCACTGTTGCATTGGTGCACTTCACAAAATGTCTTTTTCCATTTTTTGAGTTGGTAAGTGCTGCTTGTGCAGTCTTTGATGGCACAAATCCTCATTCTTTCAACTAAAATTCAAAACTTTAAAGATTATAACTCGGTAATGACCGATCTTAACATATGAGGACATACATAGATGTTTCCTGATAATATTATATATAGCCTTCAGTCGATAGAGAATGCTATCATGACAAAAATAGATTACTTTATTGTACAGTACTTAATTGTGGTTAGAAATCTGCTAAGTGTACTTTTAGTTTAACATGTTCAATGTAGAGAACTTAATTCAATTTACTTTTGATGGCAAGTGACCACACTCACCATCTGAATGTGAATAAAAATAGCAATAGTATTATCACTGCTCTCTCTCTCTCTCTTAACTGATTGACTTCGACTCCTAACGTTATACCACAGGTACTTATGGACAGGACCCCCCATATTCAACCCCGGGGATTATTTGACATTTTTTTCAACTTATTCATCATGTGTACAGTACGAAAAAATCGTCAAAACCCCAAAAACAATCGCTCCACAAAAAATACCCCACATTACATTAATTATAAGGGAGTACATGCACCCATTAGACTGTTAGTGTTAGATCTAAGTACTGTCCTTCGTGTTATAAACACTAAACAGGAAAATTATATCAAATCTTGACATTGTATGCCTAAAGACAAATGCACATTAACTTTTTCACGATGTCCACTCATGTGATGATCATGTATAATACGAAAAATAACCGTTATACTTACGAAATTAGCAGTCAGCACAACAGCATTTAGTCTTCCTCGTGTTGTTTTTATCCCGAATGACCTATGACCCGGAAGTGTTTATCGGAACTCTCGGCATGTGCAAAATGGCATGTCGATAAGACTTATTTAAGCTAAAAGAGGATGGATAAATAATAATTATATATTTTTGACTTGTCAAATGTTGAATGGAAAAGAATATAGGGCCGATATATTTTTGTTCCTCTATATTAATTCCTTTCGGAGAAAAAAACTTATTCAGAAATACGCGTTAGATATCGATGTTTCATTTTAGACTTAAATTTTTTTCCGAGAGGAATGCGCCCCACTCCAAAGAATCTGGGGGAATAAGGCGAGTCAAATGCCCACACGGATTTTGTCGCTCTGTAAGCATATCGGAAATTTCATAGTCGTACGATTTACCTAAACATTTAAACTTTGTACAGCACTGTCCAAATGACGGTTTAACCAGTACATGAGATGCTTTTCATACTGCGTGTTAATTGTTCTATCAAATATGTTTTCAAGAGTTGGGAGATGGTTTTACCTTTCTTTTAACTGTTTTTGCATACATAACAGCCACATCATGCTGGTCTACCCATGATTGTTTACATTTCAATCGTGAAATGTATTCTTGAACCGAATGCATTCAAAATGTTATGCATGTATAATTATCTTGTAAACTTGTGTTAGTAAAGGAAATATATTCAATGAACGTAAATAAATTCATTATCTTATTTATTTTGTTTTTTAGTGAAAAAATATATCTATCTATAAATTTCAACCTGAACTTAAAAAAATCGTGATTCAAACACTCGCGACATATAACTGGGTATTCCAGCACTGCCGCTATGACCACTGAGCCACGAAGTCTCACAAACATCGCCCTTTAAATAACAAACAGTTCTATTGTATATCAAACACACAATTGGACTTAGAGTTTTTTAGAATATGTTCCGAAATTTAAGTAGGAAAACTAACTTTTTTATATAGAGTGGGTCTTCGAACCATTTTTTTGAAAATGGTAAAAGATACATCTTTCCATACCCTTTCAATATTAGTTTACAAAAAAATGGTACGAAGACCCACTCTATATAAGAAACACAGTTTTAACATTCAATTTCTATCATTTTTAAGATTACTAAAGCGTGTTACCATTTTGATGGGTTAATTACAATCAATTTCTAAGTCATTTGATTCAGGTTTTATCTTTATGGTATGTACATGGTTATAAATAACCCCTAAATTTAACAAAAAGTGGAATTTGTAAGAATTTTTTATTTGATATTTTACCTGCCCTTGCGTAGGCATATGGCTCGCCTTATCCCCCCAGATTCTTTTAATATAAAGTTGTAAAATCGGTGGAAAATTCCGGAAAACTCGAAACAGTTGTTGGTTTTTGCCATTACGATGAGAAAGACAACATCCGGTTTGACCAAAGCAACCTACCCCTGCATTGATTAAGTATAGTAGATAGAAAAACCACAGATAATTTTCATTGAAACGACAATTTATTTTTAAAGAGATTCACAGGTCATACTCAGTACTTTCTGACTTTTGCTCTTTAATCTTTTCTTCAATTTGTCAACATAAGATTGATGAAAAACTTTTTTTTTTACATATTTCAGAAGAGTCTAAATTTAACAAGAGGCCCACGGGCCTTATAGGTCACCTGAGCATTATGAAACAACTTTCCAGTTACAGTGTATTGAATTTGATTCATGTGAAACGGAAATTGGTTTTGTGATTTAGTTTCGTTTTAACGTTTTACCTACGTTCTTATATAAATTCTTAAACACTAAAAAATATTAATTCTCAGATCATACAAGCAGTATGAAACTGCCTATGCACTGGGACTGACTGCACTGAGGTAGCACATGCCGTGTTAAAGGATCTCAGGGGACCTCTCTGGTGACGGAGTGGATAAACATTAGTTTGTTTCTTCTCTTGCGTTCGGTCGTAAGACCTGAATAAGGCAGACGGATGCAGGGGATGAACAGCTAAGTGTTTCACAGTACACCAAAGCACGTAAGACCTGAATAAGGCAGTCACTTGGTTGTAGAGAGAGGTGGCATACCACAATCAGAGGTGGGGGAAGTGCCAAGATGCAGCAGTGCTAGTGGAGTGGCAGGACTAGTGAAATTTACTTGCGGGAGACACCCGTTGACCACAGTTAGTGGTTGTCCAATCAAGAAGAAACCCATTGTATTTGTATATATTTGATTATAATCGTATTGGTCAACAAAAATCTGAGTTAACAGGTTAACGAACCTAGTGTAACGCCTCGGTGATACAAGACGTATCACCACAAACAACAAGCTCGGCCGCGTTGCACGTTACATTATTTGGTGGCAAGCGTCGGGATTTTGTTGACCATGGATTCACATAAGAAAGTGTCAGAAACTATTGAGCGGATGGAGAGGCTCTTAGAAAGGATGAGAACGCCAACCAGCAACGATGGTCAGACAAATGCGGCAAGCCAAGAGTCTGGATATGCGACACACAGTACTGATAATCAACCGGCCGGTATGTCAGGAGATGTGTCATTTAACGAGTACGGCGCACGGCCTAAAGTTAGATGTCCAGACGAAGGCAAACCAAGCTTTACACCACATGCTGGGGTTGACGACATTGTGAGGGGCCATCTGTTTGACACGCCAAAACCACGGAGGCAGTCAATAGGGACAGACAATGCGATGACAGGCCATATAATCAAGCCAGTCACGTATGACGGAACTAGTTCCTGGCTTGACTACAAGTCACATTTTGAGGCTTGTGCTGTTGTAAACGACTGGACAGAAGACAAGAAAGGTCTTTATTTAGCTGTATCACTGCGTGGCAAAGCACAGTCAGTGTTAGGTGACTTGCCAAGCGATACTGGTCAGCACTACAAGACACTGGTCAGATCCCTTGAGGAGAGGTTCTCCCCTCCTAACCAAACAGATCTGTATCGTGTTCAGCTTAAGGAACGATGGCAAAGAGCATCTGAGTCCATATCAGAGTTAGGTCAGGCCATCAAACGACTAACCAATCTGGCCTACGCATCAGCACCTGGTGATGTACAAGAAACTCTCGGCAAAGATGCATTCATCGATGCCTAGGGAGATGTCACAAATTGTCAGGCATTGCAAAGTTTTGTACATATGTATATAATTTGTTAATAGTTAATCATATGCGGGACGCATATAATCTTGAGGGGAGGGTAATGAATCGGAAATTGGTTTTGTGATTTAGTTTCGTTTTAACGTTTTACCTACGTTCTTATATAAATTCTTAAACACTAAAAAATATTAATTCTCAGATCATACAAGTAGTATGAAACTGCCTGTGTACGAGGACTGACTGCACTGAGGTAGCACATGCCGTGTTACAGGATCTCAGGGGACCTCTCTGGTGACGGAGTGGATAAACATTAGTTTGTTTCTTCTTCTTGCGTTCGGTCGTAAGACCTGAATAAGGCAGACGGATGCAGGGGATGAACAGCTAAGTGTTTCACAGTACACCAAAGCACGTAAGACCTGAATAAGGCAGTCACTTGGTTGTAGAGAGAGGTGGCATACCACAATCAGAGGTGGGGGAAGTGCCAAGATGCAGCAGTGCTAGTGGAGTGGCAGGACTAGTGAAATTTACTTGCGGGAGACACCCGTTGACCACAGTTAGTGGTTGTCCAATCAAGAAGAAACCCATTGTATTTGTATATATTTGATTATAATCGTATTGGTCAACAAAAATCTGAGTTAACAGGTTAACGAACCTAGTGTAACGCCTCGGTGATACAAGACGTATCACCAAACACCCAAGCTCGGCCGCGTTGCACGTTACACATGTTTTAAGCCAGATGCTATATGGCATTCACAATTTTGAAAGGGCACCATTGATCATCATAACAATAAACTTAGCAGTTGCTTAGCTTGGTTACTGAATACCCATACGCAGGGTAGGGGAACAAAAATGCACTCCAACTAATCAATAATATTCATCAATAATCAGTAGTGCCCCTAACACTCTGACATAAACCCCTGACCCTAGGTTGCACAAATTTTTAAAAGGCACCCTTAGAATTGCCTATCAAAAAGTAAATAAATGTTTTATAAATACAAAGGACCAGATTTCAAACAATTAATTCATTTTCAGTATATAAGTTGCGCCCCCCCCCACCCCTGACCCTGGGGCCTTGAAATTCACAATTCTGCAAGATTAGGGACCTTGCTTATCATAACTACATAGGTAGTTTATCTGCTTCATACCCAGAGACAGAGAAGAAAATTTTCAAAGATTTAATGTATTTTCACTATATAATCAATAGATCCCCACCCTAACACCAGAACCCCAGACACTGGGGCAATGAAATTCCTAATTTTAGAAGAGGCATTCTTGCTCATCATAATTAGGCACTTAGTTTATTTAATACCTGGGAGCAGAGAAGAAGATTTTCAAAGAATTCATGTATTTTCACTTTATAATCAATAGAGCCCCGCCCTAACACAAGAACCACTGACCCTGGGGCCATAAAATCCACAGTTTTGGTAGAGGCACTCTTGCTCATCGTAACTGTGCACTTAGTTAGTTTATTTAATACGCAGGAGCAGAGAAGAAGATTTTCAAAGAATTCTGTATTTTCACTATATAATCAATAGAGCCCCCAAACACCAGAACCCTTGACCCTGGGGCCATAAAATTCACAATTTTGGTTGAGGCACACTTGCTCATCATAACTATGCACTTAGTTAGTTTATATAATACCTAGGAGCAGAGAAGAAGATTTTCCAGGAATTCACATATTTTCACTATATAATCAATAGAGCCCCCCCCCCCCCCAACACACACCAGAACCCTTGACCCTGGGGCCATAAAATTCACAATCTTAGTTGAGGAACACTTGCTTATCATAACTATGTACTTTATTAGAGAAGAAGATTTTCAAAGAATTCATGTATTTTCACTTTATAAACAATAAAGTCACCCCCATACTATATAATCAATATAGCCCCCCCCCCAACACCAGAACCCTTGACCCTGGGGCCATAAAATTCACAATTTTGGTAGAGGCACTCTTTCTCATCATAACTATTTACTTACTTGGTTTATTTGATACCCAGGGGCAGAGAAGAAGATTTTCAAAGAAATCATGTATTTTTACTATACAGTCAATAGAGCCCCACCCTAACACCAGAACCCTTGACCCGGGGCCATAAAATTAACAATTTTGGTAGAGGCACTCTTGCTCATCATAACTATGTACTTAGTTGGTTTATTTAATACCCAGGAGCAGAAAAAAAGATTTTCAAAGAAATAATGCATTTTCACTATATAATTATTTAGCCCCGCCCAGCACTAGAACCCCTGACCCCAGGGCCATGAATTTCACAATTTTGGTAGAGGACTCAATGCTGATTACAATCATGCAAACAAATTGACTGCTTGATGTCCAGGAGTAAAGAAGGAGATTTTTAAAGATTGCATTAATTTTTGTGGTTTTGGCCCCACCCCTCAGGCCCCAGGGGGGCAGGGATCATGAAATTCACAATTTTTGTTCCCCTTCACCCATAGATGCTTTGTGCCAAATTTGGTTGAAATTGGTTCAGTGGTTGCAGAGCAGAAGCTGAAAATGTTCAAATGTTAACACACGGACGACGACGGACGAAAATGGATAGCAATAGGTCACCTGAGTTGACCTAAAAATGCATCAATGGCCAACTTGTCAACCAAACATTAAATAATGTGGCGAAAAACCAGTTGTCTCTTGTTTGGTTGCATTATATGCATGAACCAACGGTAATATATAAGATTTCCAATCATCGTCAAAGGGTCAGGGTTTATGGTGTTAGGGTGGGGCTCTATTGATTATATAGTGAAAACGGATTAATTCTTTGGAAATCTTCTCTGCTCCTGGGTATTAAATAAACTAATTAAGTACATAGTTCTGATGAGCAAGAGTGTCTCTACATAAATTGTGAATTTTATTGCCCCAGGGTCAAGGGTTCTGGTGTTAGGGCGGGGCTTTATTGATTACATAGTGACAATGCATTAAATCTTTGGAAATCTTCTTCTCAGCTTCTGAGTATTGAATAAACTAATTAAGGAGATAGTTATGATGAGCAAGAATGTTTCTACATAAATTGTGAATTTTATGGTCCCAGGGTCAGGGGTTCTGGTGTTAGGGCGGAGTTCTATTGATAATATAGTGAAAATGCATTAAATCTTTGGAAATCTTCTCTGCTCCTAGGTATTAAATAAACTAAGTAAGTATTCAGTTTTGATGAGCAAGAGTCCCTTTACCAAGATTGTGAAATTCATGGCCCCAGGGTCAAGGGTTCTGGTGTTAGGGCGGGGTTCTATTGATTATATAGTGAAAATGCATTAAATCTTTGGAAATCTTCTCTGCTTCTGAGTATTAAATAAACTAATTAAGGATATAGTTATGATGAGCAAGAATGTTTCTACATTAATTGTGAATTTTATGGCCCCAGGGTCAGGGGTTCTGGTGTTAGGGCGGGGCTCTATTGATTATATAGTGAAAATGCATTAAATCTTTGAAAATCTTCTTCTCTGCATCTAGGTATTAGATAAACTAAGTAAGTACATAGTTATGATGAGCAAGAGTTTCCTCTACATCTGGCTAATAAGCAGAGGAACTATTTACATGGTTATGATGGGCTCTTCTTCCAGAATTGTGAATTTCAAGGCCCCTGGGTCAGGGATACCAAAATGGGGGTGGGGGAGGGAGGTGGTTCTACTTATATACTGAAAATGAATTGTTTAAAATCTGTTCCTTATTATTAATCAACCATTTTTGATAAGCAAGTGTGCCTTTTCAAAAATTGTGCAATGTGTAGACCTAGTGTCAGGGGTTCACGTGTGGTAGGAGCACTCCTGATTATTGCTGAATATTACTGATAAGTTGACATACATTTTTGTTCCCCAACTGCTTATAGGTATGAAGAAAACAAACAAAGCAATTGCTAAGTGTATAGTTATGATTAGAAATATTGCCTCTTTCAAAATTGTGAATGCCATAACATCTGGCTTAAAACATGAACCAAATTCAATAATTTGAAAGTTGTTGCATGATGCTCAGGTGACCTCTAAGGCCAGTGGGCCTCTTGTCCTTATTTTACATAGATATGAGTTTGTATATAGTATTTTATTTAGAATTCTGTATTGAAACCATTGCAGTTTACTATTTGTTGTAATTTTAAATGGAAGTTTAAAAATCATCTTCCATTCACTTTAGCGACCGACGCTATTGGTTCTTCCCGCCAAACAATATAAACAAAATGACCAGGATACAAGTCAAAGTTTACATAAGACTGGTAATGTTGAGGAAACATATAGTCAAATTATATATTGACTAACGGAACGGAAGAAAATGACTTCAATTCTGGTCAACGTGACAAAATTATCCCCCACCCCGATCAACTGATTGAAAATTGGGGAAAAAAAAGGTAATTGCATTACTTCCCTATTTACCTACAATATATTTTCACAGAGCTTTCTCAAAACATTTGGCCATTTATTTTAAGAAAAAAAAAAATCTTGTTGAGTATCTGTATTTACATTTTAAATGTAGGACACCCCAAGAATATTTTAGCACCCATTTTATATAATAAAACATATAATTAAGCATCATTAACGATTTGTACTTTAAATCTTTTAACTTTTAAAATATCAAAAACTATAGAAACCTTTCATTCTTTGGTTCTATCAATTATATTTATAACATATGTGATCTTTCAGTTGGATCCTCACACCATTTAAAGATGATGGTAATTTGACTGAATCTCAGAAAAAATATAGCAACATTCACTCCACAACCAGACAGACAATCGAGAGGGCTTTCGGATTGTTGAAATCCAAATGGAGAAGATTGAGATATTTGGATATGACAAAAGTTGAGGACATACCAATGATTATAACAGCTGTCTGCACTCTGCATAATGTTTGCATAGAGGTTAAACTAAATTAACAGATCTACACACACGCAACACTTTGATCTTAACCAAAAGGCCAAGAAGACAAAGATAAGTAATCCTTGGGATTTATTACATGTAGCTCATAAAATGCAATCTAGCTTCAAAAGCATGTCCTAGTTGACTGGAGGAGCTTTGAGGCCATTGAGCTTATCACTGCATGAAAAGTCGGGTTTAATTTTACCTTAAATGTGATTTAAATGCTGCGATTATTTAATGTTTAAGGTTGTATGAGTGTGAGCATTTTACATAACACAAATTGGAATGAAGTCGCATTCAAAGTAATGTCAGTAAAAGTGTCTATTAACTTTACATAATTAAATAATTCATAATATTGTAAAATCAACTTTATTACTTATTTTTTTCTGATTAAAAATGGGTATTAAAATATCTGCATTGTCATCGAGTACGTCTCGTATTTTTACGACAACAGACCCGTTTCCGATCTCCATAGTAACGACAGCGCTGGATTTCCCGAAATGAGGAACAACGGAAAATGGGACGTGCAAAGGGCAGCTTTGCCGCCCGCAAACGGATTTTTAAGATACAGAAACCAATCAGAAGAAGAAGTTGATGTAGTGTATATTCAAAAATCGGTAAGGAAAAAAGTATCGGATATATGTAACACGCCAAACACGCTTACCAATGCTTACGGGGGCTCAAAATTTCACCTGTTACTGTGTGCCCATATTTCGACAGTCTAATCAATAAGTGACAGTTTTATATATCCCAAAGGCTAGACAATGTGTTAAATAAACGTTATTGGAATTAGGCTGCACAAATAATTTAGGTCTAATATCAACGAGAAATCAAATGTATTATGAACGATTCTGATAACATTTTTTCTTCGAGATTATCTTAGAGTTATTCCCCGTTGTGAAATAGAAAGTACATAACCCGGCATTTTACATGTAAACAAAGTGCTCGAAGATTGCAAGGAAACTAATTTGTAATGTAAGTTGAAGAAAATGTTTGAAGAAGTTAAGATTCATGTATGAATAGGAGAAATTTTCTGTTGGAAAATATGTCTGAAATTGAATGAAAATGATTCATAAAACCAACTCAAATTGTGTTGAAATCTTCAAACAAAAATGTGTGAATGCTGCATCTATATTTACACATTGTGATAATTCAGATAAGGCCATAAGAGATACAAATCTGCATGTAAAAAATTAATGCTAGGGTTGTGGTGAAGAAAAATATGTTGGTCTGCATAAATTTAACACATATTTTTATGTTATGGGGTTTTATTTCAAGATCATTTAATACATTGCACAATTTCTCGTCATTCATTTACATTTATGTATAAGTAATCTGGAAAGTCAAGAAAATTCAAAGTCAATTCTTATTGAGTAGTGAGTGTCAAGATCACATTTGAGGTCATATCCATGGGTGTAGGAAGCAAATTGAAAGGGGGGGGCTAAACCAGCTAAACCAACAAAAAAAGGTATAAAACCCCAATTTTCAATGCATAGAAATTATCTATATTCGCAAAGAAAGTGGGGAGGGGGGCAAAGCCCCCCCCCTATGATATCATTAATATTGGATCAAATTTCTAGAAACCTATAGTCACTGTGTTAAAATTTAATACATGTATACTTTATTCATTACTGATAATTGTTCACACAGGTATGATTTTTTTTCCAGTTACGGGTATGATATCAGTTACACGGGAGTTCATACTGCTTTGCAGCTGTCTGTTGGTCAGTCGGTCAGTCTGCATGTCGGTTCACCACCAGTTTTTGTTTATTTTCTTTGCAGAGGTTGCACATATTGAAATGAAATTTGGTATACAGATTTATCATAAGACTATATAAGTCAAGCTTTCTTTAGTAAGATCAGGGCATTGTTTTCAGATTTATATCCCCTCAACTTAGAAAAATTCCAATTACCGGTACATGTATCTTGGAGAATGGGGAGGGAGCAATGAGTGTTTTACAAACATATCTTGTTCAAGGACTAGCTGTTAATCTTCAAATATCCTTGTTATTTCACAGGCAGCAGAATACGTCTACAAATGAAGTTAATAGGGAAGGACCTTCGCAGGCTTCTGGATGTGCTGCAGAGGAGTTCTCATGATAACCATAATATACCAGCAACGATAGGTTTTTATGGGTAAATTTTTTACCTTTATCATGGAATTTGACTAACTTTTGAAAAATGTACTTTAACCCAGGGCATACTAACTAAACTGGGTGTGAAATTTGATTTACTTTTGAAAAAGTCAAGTCTAGTGGATAATTTTTTAAATGGTAATGATACATCACTTATATGTATTCTTTTGTATTGTGTTGTATTTGGTAGGGGAGTATCACATTTATTATACCATATCTTTTCTAGTTAAGTTTACCTTAATAAATGAATATGTAATCATTTATATTATTGTATTTTAGCTAGAGCGTATGCTACACATATACTACAAATTTCCGCCATCAATGGAGAAAACCACTTCAACCAGCACATATTTACAACCAAAGACTCCAATTTGTCCAAAAGTAAGAGAAATAACTGTTACTAGGACTGAGAGGAAGGAAATGTACCACAATGACAAAGAGTGAGGTGAAAGCAGTAAACATAAGGACAGGTCCTACAAGCTTTTTGGATTTTTTGTCTACCAATGACAGTGTGGTGGTACTTGGTCATAATATAAGAAATTAATATGTTTCTGTACTTTTTCAAGCATTATACTGTCTTGTGAAATTATGGAAAGAATTGTCACACAAGTTCATGGTTTTCTAGACACTCTTCCATTATTTAAACTAGTCAAGTCATGTCTGAACTCATAATACAGGAAATTATTGTTTTATATACTTGAAATGAAAGTTCAGGTATAATATTATTTCATAAAATTTGTACAATATTCATTTTAATACATATTGTATAATTTGGAAATGTTATTGGAATAATGCTGTCATAAACATGAGAAATTTGCAGAGAAAAGATGTTCAGAGGAAATTCGGGCTGAATATTTTCAAAATGGCTCCACTCTTTTTTCTGAATATTGGACTCATTGATTGATTGTTGTCATATTTCATGTAAAATCTATGCATTTTTTGTTTCCATTACTCTGCATGTAGTAACATATGTGACAAGGATTCATATTTCTCATATCTCATTGTTATAGTCAATGGACAATATCTAGGTGGCATTGTATTAAGGATGTACATTGTGAAACATTAACTTTTTTTATTTAATTTATTTTACAAATGAAAGTTGTTCAGGTAATATATAGATCATAAAAATTGTGACATGTTCATTTTTATTTAGATCTTTTTTTTTTTATTGAAATGTAAATGAGGATCAATACTTTGAGAGAAGTCGTAAACATGAAAATTTTGCAGAAAAAAACTGATCAGAGGAATTTCTGGCTAAATATTTTCAAAATGGCTTCACTCTTTTTTCTGAAACTTGGACACAATAATTGATTGTTGTTTTAGTTCATGTAAAACCTATACATTTTTTATTTCCATTACTCTGCATATTGTAAAATTTGTGATAAAAATTCATATTCCTCATATTTCATTGTGTCGAATCATTTGACAATATAGATGGCTATGGAGGACATTTAATGAAACATTGACTTTTTTTAATTTAACAAATGAATATTGTTCAGGTAATATATAGTTTATAGAATATTGTACCATGTTCATTTTCCATTTAAGTTGTTTTTTTATTGTATCATAAATGAAGACAAATTTAGAGCAGTTGTATTTATGAGAATTTTGCAGAGAAAAGCTGATCAGAGGAAATTCGGGTTAAATATTTTCAAAATGACTCCACTCTTTTTTCTGAAATTTGGACAAATTGATTGATTGTTATGATATTTTTAGAAAATAAATTGTTTTTTATGATTCCATTACTCTGTCTATGTTTTATAATTTGATTAAGATCCACAACTTTAGTATTTTGGTGAAAGAAATTACGCGTCATAGGTGGCGCCGCAAGCACAGTTTATAATTTGGTAATTTTTTTTTTATTGTTTTAAGTTTTAGAACAGATGTTCCATGTTTAATAAAAATTAACATTTCAAAATTTTACATAATATTTGACCTATTTTTTGAAGTTGGAGTGCGGACTATATTTTTAAGGAAAATATATATCACACAGAGTTACCTCCCTTAGTTTGGCAACCACTAGGGGACAAACGGCTACACTCTTTTTATTTATATTATAATCATGTATTGCTTATACATATGTGTATCCATTATTACCAAAATCATTTGTTTTCCATTACTTTGATTTCACACTCATACTACCTTAAATGCATATTATAACATATTGTGGGATCGTAAATGTTAGAAAATAATTAGCATTTAATACGAGTTTAATGAAAAATTAAAAGAACAAATTCAATAAAGTTTGGAAAATTGTAAACTTACTTATACGTTCGGATTTTAGTCTGCCGTAAACAATTATTATACCTCTAATATACATAACGTATAATTATTATTAAACATGGCCATAAAATTAAGTTTTACGGTCACATTAAATTTGTTCGTTTAATAAAATTTAACGTAGATCTTTACCTCATTATTTTTTGTTAAATTCACACTTTATAATACTTCCAAAAAGTAAGTTATTTACGGAGAATTGTAAACTTACTAATACGTACAAATTTTATTCTTTCATAAACTAATATTAAATCTCTTGTATATGTGATGAAAATGTACGGATTAAACCTTCCCATATAATTAAGATTTAAGGTTGTATTTGATTAAATTTAACATTATAATATTATTGCATAATATTTTTATTTTACATTTATTCCATCAATAATTTGTATGGTTTACAATTTGTGGGTTTTTTGGCAAGTATTTTACAATCTTACACAAATCCATTTCTCATTCAATTTTATTAGATGTTATCTCAATAGTGTACAAACAATGAGTTCTAACAAAGTACAAAATATTTCAAATTTAAGCCTAAAAGTCAGAATTTAAAAATTAACAATCATGATTGTAGCTCAATTATAATGGAGTAAATTTCTACATACTAGTAGTAAGTAATATACTGAAGTAATTATAAATAATATAAGAATAGCATTGTATGTAAAATTCAAATCCGCAATAAATCAAAACACAGCAGGTAAAAAATGTAGTCATTCTGGACTCCAAAAGACTGCAAAATCTGACTGAAACTGTCCCTATTAAAACTTCTGTATGGGTTGTAAATGGCTTTTCAATTTCCCACAATAAATTATATCAAACTTTGCATAAAAAGAATAAAAGCTGCCAATAAAAGTTGTCCATTCTTTTTACATGTACATTTTAATAAGACACACTAAGCCACTAACAGAGAAGCCTCACTCGCCCACAAGCAACAGCAAAAGGATCGGTCAGAGAAACCACCTTTCTCTTGCTTGGGTATCAAGATCTGCAACTTACTGCCAGCAAAGCTCTTTTAGACCACCCTTATATTGTTTCCCAAGTATTTCCACAATAGATGTCCATGCACTAATTATCCAAGTTCAACTTGAAAAATACTTAATGTTGATTGTGAAAAATACAAGACCCAAAAAAACCCTTTATATCATTTGGTTATGTCAATTCAAATTAAGGAAAAAGTATCACAATTACACAAAATAATAGCAGCTTAAATTTGTTTACAATACATGTAGCTCATTTCTGTTCCAACTGCTAGGTTTATTGCTTGATGATTGTAATATAACATATCCTCATTAAATCAACGTTACATTGGAATGCAAAACATTTCAATAGTGATATTTTCAACTTTGCTTTAAAATATCAAAAATGAGCTCTGAAACATGCACATATAAAAGTCCTGTATAAACATATGTTAAAGTATATTTAACAATTTTTTAAGCCTTAATTACAATTCCATAACTCATAATTCATAAACTCTCTTACTTCAAATGGAAGGAAACAAAATAATATTTTACTCTTGCAATTCTCATTACTCTTGCAATATCAATTGTAATATTTATTAAAATCACAATTCACTCTTTTTTTACTCAGAAATGTCTCTACCTCATTTGCCTATTCTATTTTTTACATCTATGACTCACTAAGCCACTGACAGAGAAGCCTCACTCGCCCACAAGCAACAGCAAAAGGATCGGTCAGAGACGCCACCTTTCTCTTACTTGGGTATCAAGATCTGCAACTTACTGCCAGCAAAGCTCTTTCAGACTACCCTTGATCATGATTGTCTTATTTTTTCCACAATAATGTCCATGCACTTACTATTTAAGTTAGACTTGTACATATATATAAATCAAGATTAAAATGTATGTGATTGCGGATTACACAACAAACCAATAAATGTTTAAACAATAAAATACATAACAGTTTTAATCTGTACTCAAGCATAAGAAAAAACTTTCACTGTCAAAAATACAACACTAGGTATATTTTTCTTATCT
Organism: Saccostrea cuccullata; assembly: GCF_032062105.1. Classification (NCBI taxonomy): domain Eukaryota; kingdom Metazoa; phylum Mollusca; class Bivalvia; order Ostreida; family Ostreidae; genus Saccostrea; species Saccostrea cuccullata. Next base: position 24,057 of record NW_026924329.1, read on the forward strand.
AACATTGAATTTGTGCAAAACAGTAGCAACTCAGATATTTCATCTCTAATAGCCCATCTCTGTTCAATTAATACATCCATAGGTTTGACTCTTTTAGATTCTTTATTTGTCCTAGTTCTTCTTATGCTCTGCCTTTTAGAGTGCTTTGATTTGAGAATGGCACTTTTGGTGTCCTGTTCTTTTAAGACATTCTCACATTCATCAGAACGCAACTTCAGCTTTCTTATTTCATAGATAGTATTATCTTTAGAATCATTTTTTGTACTATGAAGACGTAATCAATATTTAAAACTGCTTTTTCTTGCTTCTTCTTCTCTTCATGCCAAGAAGTTTTCAGCTCTGGAGAAGCACACCTAGCTCCTAATTTCTACAATAAACATATACAAATAAATACCCATTTACCTATATATACATATTATATGTGTGCTTCCGGATTTATGCAATTGCATATATTAAATAGTAAAAACAAAATCTGAGTTGATTGTAAAATTATCATTTGACCTAGAGGAAACACAGCTCAATTTTGCTTAATTAAAAATTTACAGAAGACTACAAAAGATATGCCATTTTTTCAAATCTGGTTAATAAAGACAGAATTATCTATAATTTCAGGTCAGCGAGCTACAGATTTCGAAGCGTGTAAATTTGGGACTAATGATTTTTTTCACCATCTTTTTTTTGGAGCATTTTACCTGCTTGACCTTGAACATGTTGAGGTGCCCTTTTCTCTGCTCCTCCACACTAATTCTTTCATTTATAATTAGCAGCAAGATACTATGGATATGGTAAAAAGCTGTCATAAACAAAATATGAAAAATTAATAACAGATGTGGCTCTCCATAGAAAGAATATAAAAGAAGGAGAAAAAATATACAAACAGGGTATACTTATGACTAACATGACTACGGCAAGAAGATAACATTTTACACAATGAAAAAAATTCTCTGTGTCATCTAGTTAAGCGAATTGCATAAAAAAAACATATAATTATATGTATAGATCAAATTTATAGACGACAAAATATGATATGAAACATACATAATGGTACCGTAGTCCGAGCACATGAAATTTGAAGATTTACAAAGTTTAGGAAAATGCAAAGAATAGCATTTACAGCATTTATCATATTAAGACACACATATATATAGTTTCACAGCAGCAAGCTGCAGAATTTGTGGAAGTACATGTAAATTGGGGACTGGTGACTTTTTGCCATCTTTTTTTTTTTTTAGCAATTTACCAATGTATTTACCTGTTTGACCTTGAATATATTGAGGTGCGCAGCCCTTTTCTTTTAACATTCATACAATAATAAAATCCTCAAACTTTGTGATCTAGTACATATTATGATATGTATTATATTAAATTTAGAGACGACAAAACATGATATGAAATGGGTGTACATACTCGGAACACATGGAATTTAAGAGTAAACTTAAATGCAAAGGTTAGCATCTACAGCATTTAACATGCAAGTTATTGGGATAATGAACAAGTGATTTAGCATAAAGTAAAATATATTAACAACTTACACTGTAGATAGCAAGTTTTTAAAGTGGACAACAAATGCAAACTTCCAGTAAATGGTTGCAATCTCATACACAATAAGTTGTACAACAAATGATAAGTTCGTACCTCATACTGGGTAGCCAAATATCTGGTCAAGTCACTTTCAGGAAGAGAGCCTCAGCAAGTTCAATGTTGATCATTCCCATAGCTACTTCAAACTTTTCTGGCACAATTTCTGAAAGAAAAGATGTATCTTACAGGGATTTTTATTCAAACTAGGAATAATTCTCATGAATGTAAAAAGAATGAGTGCACTTAAGCTATGAGATTTGGATCCCGATGTTTTACGCAAAATAAAATTCCAAAATTCATTAAATTTATGTTTTATAGGTATTAAACAATGTCTTAAGAGCAGGTTTTGGTATATTATATTACATGAAAGTATTAAATAATGCCGAACGACACTAGCTTTTGAGACGGGGGTCTAACAGTTTTGTCTCATTTCTATTGTTATTCATATGCATACCAGTTTTCAACGACTTTGTTTACATCGAGCCGCAACTTGGCCATTTTTCTTATTTGCACAGTATTTAAAATTATTTTTCCCAAACGAGAAAATTCTGGTTAAAATCCATCTTTAAGTTAGATGGTTAAAAGTGTTAAATAATTATTACAAAATGTAAATAGCGCTTGCCCAAACGTTTTTACTGCCAGGCATTTTATGTGTACAGCCCAGACTAAGGAACAGTAACATTATCAGTAGCAGAGGCAATTATTCATTCAAGGACACATGATAAAATTTTTTACATTGTTCCTACCGCTAAACAGGGTCGTAAATGTCTTCATCTTCTGTTAAAACATAAATTCCATCCAAAGTTAATCATGCTTCTCCTTTTCGAGTAACTCTCTTTCGCCCTTTCCTCCCGTACAACATCATGATCAAGTTCAACATGGCTGCGTGGAACTCTCCAAAAAATTGAATTTCGGCGCGGTGTGTTGTTTTTAAATAAATTGCTTTTCGAGCCCGACTTCGATCCCGATGTAATTGTACTACAGTGGTAGTCGACAGAGAAAAAACTAAGTTATATTCCACAGTTTTGAAAAATCTACAGAAGGGTAAATAAATAAAAATGAGAAATAAATAAATTAAAATGAATAGGGTGCCTAAATATTTTTTTTCAAAAATGTTTCAACATAAGTTTACATTATATCACAATATATCTCATGTAAAATGTACCGTTATACATAAATTAAATTCAATACAAGAAATTTACTGGAGTAAACGAATTTATTAAATTATATTAAACGCGACTTTTCATGCAGTGTATGGTTTCAAAAAGACTGTAAGCCTGTAAAATATCAAATCAATCTTTTCACAACATTTTATATTACTTTTGTTTTCTTCTTGTTTTGAAGAACAATGAAGATAAAGCAGATCTTGAAGTGGATTTTGAGGAAAACATTGCCATAGCTGCTGATTACCCTGTGGACGCCACACAGAACCAACCTACTGCCAAGAGGAATGCAATGATGAATTACCTAAATCAACAGGGATAATGATTTTATTGCGTAAATAAAATCAAAATGTTTGAAATCAAAACAGTCTTACATTTTTTTCATTAGTTTGATTTCTGAAATTAAAATAAAAAATGGGTTACATTAAAACTTTTATCTGAACAAAAATCAATACATCTATTTCAAAAGTGTAATATTGGAAAAGCAGAATGATTTAGCAATGATACAATTTTGGCAGTATAAAATTGAATATCAAAAGCAATTCATTCAACTCCAAAGGTTAAATTTATCTTTCTTGAAACAGACCTGCCTACCCTTTTCATTGCAACGGTGTAATTTTCAGTACTTTTTTGGTGGAATTTCAGAGGGGAAAGTGTAATCAATCATGTTTTCCTATTTGGTGTTTACTGTCATAGTTTATTTTCTTTCTAAGCAACAGGTATTGTACATTACTAAACAAACTTGCAAAAACTTTTTTTTAATCATCTATTGCAAAAAGTTTGTAAAATACCAATATCCCATATGAAACTCAGTTTAACCGTACCCCCATAATGATCGTACATTAGAACATTGTATTTTTATTTTTTAACGAGGCTGGGTTGTGGCAACCGAATTTAGACTATTTTGATCTCCTTTAAAAGAAGAGCTCCATTTAAAACTAAAATGTATGATTTTTTTCTTTGCCAAATGATAGTTGACAGCTAAAGATAAAATAATAATAAGTAAAATCTGGTGGTTAATTAATGGTTAATTTGTTGACTCCCCAGCCTCCTTAACACTCACACTTCTCAATCTTATTCTAATTAAGCAATGTTAAAATAAACTACATTGAGCATAGAAATGGCTGTACTTATTGACATATCATTTAATAGTAAACGTAAGTAGTAAATTCTCGTTCGCAATACCGGTTAACATGTAACAACTAGGTATATTATGTACCTTATAGAACCGATCTCTTATTAGTTACTTATATTAGAACTTCTCATTTCATTTCAGCAGGTCGTACTTTAAACTCTAAGGTTAAACGTTCATGATGGATATTGAAAGCGTAAAATTCATGTAAGTGGCGTAATAGCGTAATTTTGTGGTAAAAAGCGGAAGAATTACGCCAAAAGCGGAAGGGTAGGCAGGTCTGTTGAAACCATGAACTACAAAAATGTCTTTAGCTTCTTGATAAAATGCATTCAGATTTTTAAGAACAAAGTGCAACATTGTGTCTCGCTACTGATTTAATATAAAATATCGCACATGAAATGAAGAAAATCTATACCTATGAAAACTTCCAATAAAATAGTAACAATGAAAAATGTATGTCTTTTAAATTCAAAATTTAGAATTATCTTTGTGTAAAAAAAGAATCTTTAAATATATTAACATTCAAAAATTTTGAACAGTTACTAAACACCTATAGAAAAAAAAAGCATTTTCTGGAGACACTTAACACAAAACACATACAATCAATCTGGTACATAAAATGAAATTATTTTTGCAAACAAGCAACAAATCTCATTATATCTCTTAATTTCAATAATAAAACATTTGAAGCAAATTTTCAAATTAAGATGTTTGACAAAATAGCAAATTTTCAAACAATACTAGTGATAAAATATGCAAAATAATGTTATTATATATTTAATCTTTTGTAATTGTTTTATTCACAGTGTGAACATACTATTTCTTTTCATAGTACATTCATGAACTTTTACTTACCTTGTACTTACATCACTATGAAAAAAAACATGTTAAATCAAGACTATTTTAAAAATAAAATACTTGTATACACAGTGGCCATGTTATCCTTAAGAATAAGGGGTTGTACTGGCGAATTTACTTGGCAATTTTGCTGATTAAAGTGAGATAATGATAGAAATAAACGAATTGCATCCAGAGCAATGCAGAAGCTCCAGAGAGGCCATCGTCAACAGACAGATAAAAAGTAAAGGAATATATCTTCTTTATCCAGACAGGTGATATGACGCAATAAGCAGTCAAATATGACGTAAAAAGGTGGGAATACTTATCATGCAGTTTGCGTTTTATTACCAAAGGATGTAAATAAACAAGTAGAGCTTTTCAAAAAAGCTTACCGTCTTTAGCAACAATTTTAAACAGTAAACAGATCTACACGTCACAGGCTGTATAATTCTTTTGAATTTCTTGATTTTGTATTTCTAAATTAGCGAGCTTCCGGCAAACCTCGGCTGATTCCCATTCACTCTTCAAACAAGAAAGGGGAAAAGAATAATAACAAATTGTAAAGCCTGCAAGCAATAACCATCAAATTTTATTTATTATGAAATTAAAGAGACCTTTTTATTTATTGCTATAAAAAATATCATGTTAGTAAGAAATAATTATTGCTGATTTTGTTGTTCGTTTTGTCATTTTTCTTGCAAAATTGTTAAGTCGTACGAAAAATAGATCATCAGAAAGTTATCTCCCTTGCCTTGAACAGCATTTCAACCAATGAAATAATTGAAAATTTTCTCATCATGCAATTTCTACCAATCACAAAAGAGAGGAAGTGCATAGTCCGAAGACTGTAAAAAACTTCAACTATACAATACCGTCTTCCAAGGAAGACGTTAACAACTGTTTATTCTATGTGAGTAGAAAATTCGGAGTAGTTCTACTTTATATGTTAAATTAAAAAAAAACATATAGAATTAACTATAAACGGATACTTATCCTGAAGTTTGTTGGTGGGTGTTCTCCATAATTAATTTTTATGCACTGTAATTTTCCTCTCGATGACTCGACGCCGTATTGTTTCTAAATCGGCTATGGTAAAATGCATGACCGCAATTGCTTGCCGGCAACGCGCGTTCCATTATCCGGCGTTTAAGGCAACATCGGCAAATCCAGCGTTGCCCGTTTAATGGAAAGCGCCCTAAATACGCACCTTTTAGCTGGAGTTGAAACAAGTTGGTGTATCATGGATCTTCAAATTTTTGACGACCGTTTTCTGATACATCCCAGTATCATTTCCTCTTGTAATATTTTATTTCCAGGTAAAAGGAGAACTTTTTGAAAACAATAAACTCTTTAAGTGCTGAACAACAAAGTCAGAAAACCTTATATCATGTACAATGCTTGATTTCCATTTTGCTTCAGAAAAGTTCGGGAAAACATTGTACTTTGCGATTATGACGTCGACGAGTGGTTGTCTGCATTAGGAAGTTGCTGTGAATTGGCAGTGTTTACATCACTGCGTTTCTTTGGCCATTTCGTTGGATTTTAAAGTTGTTACGGTTGTGGAAACACATGTAGGTGTTTGCATGGCTATATCCTGTTATCTGCAACGCGTTGCGTTTAAGTTTTATGCCACAAAAACATATTGAAATAACGAACCCGACCCTTAATACATTAAAATCAGTCATATACTTGAGAAAATAAAGGAAGTCATACCGAAATATTTAAAGGCGTCAAATAATATATCATAATTACAACACGAGGCAGATTTATTACAATTAATTCTCTGATTCTTGAAAACGTTGTAAAATGATCGATTTCTCCATAGAGCGTTGCAAATAACAGGAGTATATATAAGGCGACGAATTTTATTTTCCTGCTATAGAAACTATATAAGTGTACATAAAGGGGAAGTTTCCCCAGGAAGAGGGTTTTCTTGGGGGTTTATCATCAGAAAAAATGAGGCTAGGTTATTTTTGGGGAGATCAAGCTAAAATGAATACATTAGACGGAATAAAGCGCTATATTAATATGCATGCGTTGCACGCAACTCTTCATAGTAAAATGATCGATTTCTCCATAGAGCGTTGCAAATAACAGGAGTATATATAGGGCGACGAATATCATTTTCTACTAAATAATACTATCTAAGTGTACATAAAGGGGAAGTTTCCCAGGGAAGAGGGTTTTCTTGGGGGTTATCATCAGATAAAATGGGGCTAGGTTATTTTGGGGGGGATTAAGCTTAAATGAATACATTTGACGGAATAAAGCGCTATATTAATCTGCATGCGTTGCACGCAACGCTCCATAGTAAAATGATCCATTTCTCCATAGAGCGTTGCAAATAACAGGAGTATATATATAGGGCGACGAATATCATTTTCTACTAAATAATACTATAGAAGTGTACATAAAAGGGGAGTTTCCCCGGGAAGAGGGTTTTCTTGGGGGTTATCATCAGAAATATGGGGCTAGGTTATTTTTTTTGGGGGGGGGGGGGGATCAAGCTTAAATGAATACATTTGACGGAAAAAAGCGCTATATTAATCTGGATGCGTTGCACACAACGCTCCATAGTAAAATGAATGATTTCTCCATAGAGCGTTGCAAATAACAGGAGTTTATATAGGGTGACAAATGTGATATCTTACATCCCATTCCAGAATATTCTAAATAATTTTGTTTTAGCTTCTTGAAGAAGTTGATGTGATTACGTAGACCATAAAATTATGACATTTTACTGAATAAAGCACATCTCTATCATGCACCTGCCTTGTCAAGTCTATTGAGTATAATACAGCAAAGAATATATGGTTAAAAAGTGATGCCTTAAAACATACAAGATTAATCAAATATTAAAAGTTTCGAATTTTATTTAATTCACATATTCAATTTTAATCCACTAACACAGAGTAATACAGGTCAATGTATTACGTAACATTGTCCAATGAATTCAGAAACCCGTTTGCAAGGCACATAAATATAGCGTGAAAGACCACATTTTCTCACATCATGGCATCCAGGAACTCGAGAATTTATCATCTTTGGATGGATATTCAAGACATAGTTGGTCCAGCAAATGTATGGCCACGTTCCATTCGTCGTTTGTTTTGGACCAGACCACTTCGCCACTGGAATAGAATTTTAATATGCACTTTTGCATATGCCAATGGTCTAAATCCAGAGGTTTTAAAGGAATGGATTCAACTAATGCAGCTTGTGGATCATGATTATGCTATAAGGCACATCGATAACTTCTTTGGACTGGTGGAAAGGGGCAGGAACTATTCCCTGTACTCATGGAATGTGTCCACTGGACGATACGAATGGCAGGACGGCAGACCTCGAAGATATGTTCCACGCCAGGAGATGTACATTCTATAATAAAAAAATATATATTCCATTAATTTGTTAACTAAAAGAATTTTTTATTATTTTCATTTATTTATTCATTCTTCTTTTCAGAAATTGCCAACAGTGATGAAAGACTGAAAACCTCGAATATCTGTGATATTTTATAATTTTATAAAGTGTTGCATAACAAAAATTGTGTTACTTTTCATTGCTCAGAGAGCGAGAAGGGGGAAAGCATCAGCTTAGTCCTGTATAAGAGAGAGAGAGAGCGAAGGAGTGGTAAAGAAAGAGAGAGAGAGAGAGAAGCTGCTTATTCCATTATATATTAAAATACTGACCCCTGGAAGAACAACCCCATTGAGGATGTGTATGTGTTTGTGAGAGAGAGAAGCTGCTTATTCCGTTTTGTATTAAAATATCGACCCTGGAAAAACAACCCAATTGAGGATGTGTATGTGTTTGTGAGAGAGAGAAGCTGCTTATTCCGTTAAATATTAAAATATTGACTCTGAAAAAACAACCCGATTGAGGATGTGTTTGTGAGAGAGAGAGGCTGCTTATTCCGTTATATATCAAAATATTGACGGTGGAAGAACAACCCGATTTAGGGTGAGAGAGAGAGAGAGATGCTTATTCCGTAATAAATACAGTTGTGGTATTATTTCTTTTCTATATAAATATGCACGTGTTTTCTAGTATTTTGACAAGTAGGCTAGCATGCGTCGACATGGCTAATTGTATTCGGCGCGTCGGCGCGCCAGCGCGTCCGTCTCATCTCAACATCACAAAACTATTTTCTCCCTGCATTAAAACACTCAAATGACAGCGATTTTCTCTATAAATTAAGCTTTATCGCTTATATTCGAGTCGACAGCTCGAGCCCGATTGCATTTCTTTTCAGGTGGATCCCTAGGAGGTGGTGGCTCAAACCGCAAGGGAAGAGGTCCAAGGCATAGCTTGTGTAAATTTACTATGTCAGTTTAAATGCCCTTTGATCCATGCATGCCTTACCACAATTCGTGAAAGAGTAATCCGAAATTTACCAGAATTTTAGAATTGGTCTACTTTCGATTTCTCTTTCTCTCGTATTTATATCTCCAATCTTTAACTATAGCATTTAAAAATATTGAGTGTTTTTTATATAAATTTACTTTATGTTTAACATATATGTAGGCCTGGGAACCGAGGAGGGGGCTTACACAGATAGACTTCATATTAAACATTGGGGCGTAGGTTTAGCCCCACATTCAACTGACACGTTGACGTTGAATGCATCGGTGAACAACACATTACAATACAGAACTGACGATCAGCTGATTGCGAGGGTCAACCCAGATCTAGGTCACAATGAATACGGAAACCGGTTACTGTCGTTGTGTAAAGCCACAGGTGTGCGTATTGTGAACGGTCGGCATAGTGGTGGACATTCCAACGACTTTACTTTTAATGGTGCTCGTGGTCTTAGTACAATAGATTATTTATTGACCACAACTGACATGTTTGATTCTATTAGTAAATTTATTGTCTGTAACTTTACTACATTTTCAGACCATGCACCTTTACATATCGAATTAAGATGCTCTTTGTCTATGGAATCTTCTGAAAACACGAATTCGCATGTTTATAAAACCCGTAGTATCTACAAATGGGATCCAACATATAGTGAAGCATGCAAAGACTTTTTCAATTCATTAGACGACATGTATAGTCATGTGGATTTTAATGGAATTTCTACACAAAATGATCTAAACAATTGTATTGCAAAAATTACTAATATGTTGAATGTTGATATTTTTTTTTTCGTGTAAATACTGATCATTACCATAGAACTTCTGGCAAAAGATCAAAACATTCCACTTTCTTAAGTTCAGATGATAAGCCCTGGTTTGATAAAAACTTAAAAGATCTTTATAAAGATTATATTGTAGCTTTACGTACATTCAATAACTGTAAAAATATACAAAATCACTTGGATTTGATTAATAAAAAACGCATTTACAAGAAAGAAGAAACAAAGCTTAAAAGATTATACAAACAAGCAGAAGGAAATAGGCTAAATATATTGAAGAAAAATAATTCCAAACAATTTTTTGCCAAATTTAATAGAAGAACAAAATCAACTCCAAAAGTATCAATAGAAACTTTTTATGAGCACTTCAAAGATATCACTCAAATTGAAGAAACCGGTAGTTCGAATGGTGCAAATGTAGGTGGTGAATGTGTTTTTGATGAACTTGATAAGGAAATTTGTGAAGATGAAATTAAAATCGCTATTAGTAATTTCAAGCATGGGAAATCGCATGGTGAAGATGGGATATTGAATGAATATTTTATTGAATTCCAGGAATACCTACTACCCTTGTTAAGTATACTTTTAACTGTATTTTAGACACAGGTTTTTTCCCGAAAAGTTGGTCATCATCTGTAATTGTGCCTATTTTCAAAAAAAGGTGACAATAAGAACCCAGACAATTATAGGGGTATAAGTCTTGTTAGTAACATGGCTAAATTGTTTACTTCAATATTGAATAATAGATTATTAGAATGGTCGAAAAGTAACGATATAATAACAGATGCACAGTTTGGCTTTAAACCTAATTGTGGTACACGTGAAGCAATATTTGTTCTTCATTCATTGATTTCAAACACTTTATCTAAAAGTAAAAGACTGTATTGTGCTTTCTTTGATTTCAAAAAGGCGTTTGACTCTATTGATAGATCTAAACTGTGGATCAGGTTATCTAAAGTGGGTATCCAAGGTAAATTGCTAAAGGTTATAAAAGCTCTGTAAAATAATGTGAAATCTTGCGTTGGGGTAGAAGGCCAATTGAGTGATTATTTCTGTAACAATATTGGTTTGATGCAGGGAGAAGTGTTACCTCCAATTTTATTTAATCTCTATGTGAATGACTTTGAAATTAGTTTTTGAAAATCTGGCTGTATCTCTTATGATCTAATGTCACTGAACTTATTTTTGTTAATGTATGCAGATGATATGGTCCTTTTTTCTGAAACAATTGAAGGTTTGCAATCACTTTTGAATGAATTGTCTGAATATTGTAAATCCTGGAATTTATGTGTTAATGTGGACAAATCTAAAGTTTTAATTTTTAGAAATAAGGGCAAAATCAAATCTAATGAAAAATGGTTCATTGGTAAACATGTTTTGGAAATTGTCGAACAATTTACATACCTTGGAATTATTTTTCAATATAACAATAAATTTGCAATGGCGGAAAAACAGTTGTCTGACCAGGGTAGAAAAGCATTATTTGTGTTGAAAAAAAATATAAGGGGTTTGTCCCTTAATCATGAAACTCTATTATCGCTTTTTGATTGTTATGTTGGAGGCATTGTAAATTATGAATCAGAAATTTGGGGATCTCATAAAGGTGATAATGTAGAAAAACTACATCTTGATTTTTGTAAGCAGATATTAGGAGTTAAAAAATCTACATGTAATGCAGCTGTGTATGCTGAGTTAGGCAGACTTCCTCTGTTGTTTAAAAGGACATTTTCAATGATAAAATTTTGGAGTAATATTTTAGCCAGCGATAACTGTATCGTTAGAAATTGTTATGGGCAGATGTATATTAACTGTGAAATGCACTCACAAAAAAAACTGGGCTTTTCAGGTGAAGAAATGTTTAAATGATCTAGGTTTTAGTGAAGTTTGGGATAAACAACAAATTAATACAGCTACCTTAAAATGTATAAAATATAGGATCTTGGACCAGGCTAAACAAGAAGTATTTGCTAAAATTGAGAGTTCGCAAAAATGCTCTTTTTATAAATATATACTTGATGGGTTTTACCTTCAGTATTACTTAAAGAAATCTATTCCGGCTAAGTTCCAAAAATGTATATCAAAGTTAAGAATATCATCACACCTGTTAGCTATTAAAACTGGGAGATATAATAAAACTAACAAAATGCATAGGAAATGTTTTGCTTGTCATGATTGTGTTGAGGATGAATATCATTTTTTATTGGTATGTCCTGTTTATGAAGATTATCGAAACAAATTTATTAAAAAATATTTCATTAAAAAACCATCCATGTTCAAATTATTGCAATTATTCAATACTGAGAATTATAAGGATATGTGTAACCTTGGTAAATATATTTATTATAGCTTGAGGCGAAGAGGTGATCTTGTAATTCGATAATTGTATGTTTTCCATTACTTTTTTTTGTTGGTTTGATATTTATTAAGGTCTTCCGTCTTCACGGAAGACCTTATAGTGATTCTATTGTTTCTTATTATTATTATTCTTATTATTATTCTTTTTTTGACAAAATTTTGTGCAGGCGATTTCTCGAAAACCATTCAGCGGTTTTTCATGAAACTTTCACAAAATATGTGTCATTATATGAAGTTGTTACATCCGAAGAAAAATTTGGAAAATTTGCTTCTGGTGCCAAGTTATGGACAATTTCCTGATTTTAAAATGCGATTTTGTCGCGCACTTTTATCGAAAATGGTTGAGGATATGAACTGGAGACTTATTGGAGATGATAGATCATGACTTTCTGGTTTGCAGAATCGCCTTTTCGTGCGTCGTCATTACTTCCGGTCGTTACGAGGTGTACATTGAAAAAAAGTGTATTTTCTAACTTTTTTGTTTTTCAATATTTTTCATTTATTTTTGGTATGTAAATAAAGACTCTTCTTTTAATGCTAACTATATAATTTGTTTGAATATTGATAAATCTAAACTCCAGATATAAGCATTCGAAAATCTGAAGCGGGTCCAAAATGGCGGCTGTCTCCGGTATTTCGCAATGGGGCAGCAGAGCGTTTGCTTAAACGAAAGTAACATAAGGATATATGAAATGTAAAAGAATACTTCGATTGTCACGTCGTTGTTACGTTACAGTTCTATGTCAAATTAACGTCTTCTATAATTGGTTTTGGCTGGTTTTCAAAGTAGAAAATGAAAAGACTAAATGTGCAATTGAAATTTGATACCTAATATCTTTTGTGCAATACGGAAAAGCAGATCTTAAATCATACGTATAAGTAATATTTTCTCAACAAAGAATATCAAGTTATATTTTAAGTTTATATCTTAACCACTTTTTTTTCTATTCACACTTGTTTCATATTAAACTAATAACTAAGACAAAAATAAAAAAAAACGATTTTTTTTAAAGATCGCTTTATGGAGTTTATTCTAGGATTATTGTCTCAAAGATCTGATTCAAGTTATTGAGCATTAATGATATATGATTCCTTGACCGTCGTAGGGCGAACCATGTTTTTCGGCGAAACGTTTCAACCTTTTTCGATAAACTTATCGGGATAGTTCACATTGGGGATAAACAGGAAATTGAAAAAAAAAATTATTATCATTTCATCGCTTTAGTGTTACATGCATATTTACATTATGGAATGTGCAAAATGTGTTAAATATACTTTCAAAACTTCGAACCGAAGGCTTTAAGAACGTTCTTATTTTAATTTCATTGAAGATATCACTTCTATTTGATAAAACATTCCAAAGAAAAGGTGCGAAGATTAACTCGTGGTGTCTGGTGCTAAATTTTGAATAGTGACCCGCTTTTGATAATTCAAAGAGAGAAGCACTGTTTCGTGAATGTATACTAGTGGATTTAAAGAAGAGGTTTCAATAGTGTAATATTAAGAGTGTTGGAATTTCATGCTGGCGACCTACGTTCCATCCCCCTTTTGTGCAATTTTCTTTTTTTGGATACCGCATCTCTTGACACTAGAACAAAAGACAACGCGTTTGAAATTTGCTAGAAAAATGTTAATCAAAGTACTCAGAAGTACAGAGAGCCGGGCTTATTTACAGAGTAGAATGGATTTCTTACATGAATCACGTTTATATTCTGATGAAAAAATTATTTTAAAACTATCAATATAAATGATAAGACACTGACAGTGAGTTTTTCAATCCTAATACCACGGTCCGATTTTGTCAGAATCAGAATTAATCTGGTACCGCAGCTGAATGTAAACAAACAGGCCAGTCTGGTTCCTTCTCCTGCTTTACCTCGTATGTGTAGAGAACTACGGTAACACTGATTATCAAAAATCCTTACGCTAATGAACTATGTTCTTTGACTTATGAAGTTTTCAGTCATTACTACTAATGTTTATTTTATATAGATAAAACTTCGTTTAATTTTTGTTGCTTTATTTAGCGTTTGTATTATCTCAAAAGCGGTTGAGAGTAAGAACTATATTTTTGCACGTAACTTTAAAATGGCAACTATGGGGTCAACATCCTGCCTTGAACAGGATCCCATAAGCCGGCAATTGCTCTTTGAGCAATAAGCCCGGCTAAAAATCTATAAAAACTGTGACAGGAGAAAATTTTCTGAATTGCTAACAGGTGATGAAACTTGGATTTACTTTTTTGAGCCGCAAAGAAAAATTAACAATATGATGTGGGTCAGGAATAATAGCGAGCGTCCTGTGATTGCAAAAAGATGTCAGAGTGCTAAAAAGATTCTGTATGCAATTTTCTTTAATTCTAATGGCCCAGTTGTGCAAATTCCAACTCCGCAAGGTAGAGGTATCTCGGGACAATTTTACAAAAACAATGTACTGAAAAAAAATTGAGAAAGTGTATGAAAAGAAAAGACCAAAGACAGGCTTGAAGAACATAAAGCTCATTCACGACAATGCTCCTGCTCATAAGAGTAAAACGGTTCAAAGTTTTTTGAAGGATGAAAAGGTTGTTCAGCTCCCACATCCCCCGTATTCTCCCGACCTAAGTCCTTGTGACTTTTTCCTATTTCCTAGATTGAAACAAATGTTATCTGGACGTCGCTACACTTCGCGGAGTGCAGTTGGTAGTGCTGTTTATCAGTGCTTAGACAGTATTCCAAGAGAAGACTACCTCGGAGCTTTCAAATCATGGTTATGCAGATTGCAAAAGTGTGTGAATGTAAAAGGGGGTTATTTTGAAGGATTAAACTAGTTTAAATTTTGATATATATTGTTTTCATTATTCTATAGATATACTTGCAGAACTTTCTGATCGTCCCTCGTATTATGTCCATAGACACGTTGATTATGTTTGATAAGGCTAATATGATTCCAATACAAGAATATTGTCTTGGTCGGGCACAATACTTCAGAGCAATTTCGAATGAGGAAGAGAAACAGCTAAAACTTGCTCGATCCTTGTGTTGAACAATGTTATCCTTGTTCAGGAACATTTCCTGTAGGTCTCATAACGAAGCTCTTTGGCCAGTCCTCTCCATTTCACATGATTTGAAGAGGCGGGCACCGTCCTCAGTTGATTTTATGGCTTTGTGGTTAAGTCATTTTTTTCCGTGTTGGGGGATATAGCAGATTAAATACATCAGAAAATTGCTTGACTTTCAACCTGATCAGGAACACTAACAATTGAGGATAATAAGCTTTTCGGCAATTGTATGCATTGATGTTTCATATTTACTTTTGTGTTTCTGGCTTCTGCGTCTCTGTTTTTTGTGCTTTTTCTGCTTCTACCATGTCTGTGTCTACAGCAACAGTTTTCTCATCAGTGCTTATCACTCCTCTTATTCTGCTATCAAAAACCTCTGACGACTGGGCTTTTTGAATAAAGTGGGGAAACTCTCAGTACTCCGGCTATAAAAGTTCCCATAAATATCATCATGTTACCAGAGACATGTAAAACCATGTATATGTCTCTGGTGTTGCCATGTATATATACACATACAAAGGGGTGTTAGAAAAGTTCGCGGACACGACCTATTGTGAGCGCGCTATTTCCACGAAACAAGTCAAACTTTCCAGATATAATTTTGAACTTTTTTCCAATAAAAATAGAAGAATTTGGTGCTCTCCGGTGATAACTGAAAAAATATACGGCATTTTTATTTTGATAAATCTTGCTTTACGGAGCATGCTACATTTTGGTACGTTTACATCAGAAAGACTCTGTATTAAAATTAAAAATTGCACAATTGTTGTGCCAAGAGATTTATGATATTTTACCTGTCGCTAAAGTATGCAGGAAACGTCACTGGGAGAAATTTTGAACTAAATTGGAGGGTATATGACTGTTTTATAGCCGTTTATAAATGATCAACGCGGTAAAACACAGCCAAAAATCGGAAGGTCTATGAGCGTCATGGAGCACTGCACTACGTAAAAATTATGTGTGCAGACAGGAAAATGTATAAAAAGAGATAAAAATGTTCAAGATGCTGCCGGAAATATTCTACACAAACAAAGAACAAGTTTTCAAATGGTAGTAGCTTCATAAGAATGGAAGGATTAACATTTTGAATGATTAACTTCATCGATACTTCAATACCCCGCTATCGAATGGATGTTGCGTTGCGCCTATATGGTTTTGCATAGTTTCCATACCTGATCGATTGACTTCATAGACTTTTTCAATTTTCTAAGATCTCAATAATATCTGAAACAGTACATGAGACATTATAGTAGGAAAATTATGTGTCTTGATATAGATATTCAATTTTTAAGTAGAAGAAAGATGAGAAAAATCTGAATAAATGAGAGATTTATAGAACTGCAACAAAGCTTAAAGGGTTGAAATCTGGTTGTCACGTCGCTTACGTCAAATGATTGCTCCGTGAATTCCATAACCCCATAGTAAAAATAGTTGAAAAATTTTAAGATTTTATCATATGGACCTGATTTTTTACATACCAAGAAACAAAATGCTGGAATTCATTCAGACATAGGTCATACTTAACACTATACATAAATTTTCTGTAATTCAACGTGTCCGTGAACTTTTCTAACAACCCTCGTATATATGTCTTATGCTTAAAAAAGCTAAGCTTTAACTTATAGTTAGTGTCCAGAGTAATGAAAATAACACATTAATTAATAAAATCATTTAAATTAATATTTTATTTAACATTATTTAATTTTTGGAAAAATTTATTGATTTAATAAACATGAAAGACGACTTTTGTTTAATTAATGGCTATTGTAGCTCGCCATACATTTGCACCGGTACCAGAGGAACGTCCCTTGAATACACAAACGCTAGACTCGGGTAGATTTGTGTCTTTATCTTGTTAAATAGTACCATTAAAATATCATAAAAAGATAATTAATTTTTTTGTTAACACAGCGTGGTAAATGATTATATAAAATACTTTCGACCGATAACTTGACTTTCGAAATTAAATACACCGGGTCGCATTCTGTCCTGACTTTCGCTATCGTAAGCTGTTGAAAGTTCTTGATTTAAAATTATTTATTTATAGATCTTATTTTTTCTCAAATAGCTAGGCTACTTATCAAGATACTTTTAATTGATGTCAAATGCTTTTTGGCTGTTCCTTTTACCAGCAGGTACGGCGTTGACAAAGCTGTCATGCTGGCAGCGTATATGCTGGCCATGCCATATATTGTCTCGTCTTCAATATCCGACAGTCGTAAACAGGTATAACAACGCTCACAATTCATGTGGTTAGCTATAACACTAAGTTTATCTACTCGTCTACCCTCAAACCATGACTTTCGTGTACTTTCGTCGCCTACAACGACGTTCTGTGCAACATCCATATCGCTCACATGAACTCCGTCACTTGCATCTAGTGAATATTCATGATCGTTTAAAATCTTATTTTCTCTTAGTTCTTATTTAGCGTTTTCATAAATCTTGACCTGTTGACTGTCCCCTTCCTTGCAAATCTCCCCGTACATACTCGTCTGCCATGTCTGTTTACATTACGTCACTGACATTTCAGGTTCCGGTTCTAAATTTACAATTTATCACGTGACGGAAAAGTAATGTGACCAAACGTCCTTTACCTCCTAAAGTGTGACAGGTCTCCCACCTATACCAGTATCACAGTGGACTATGGAGGAAGAGGGCAGTAAACGGGTAGAAAATTACGGGGCTGGAAGACAAACGACAAATAACTGCCGCTTTTGCAGTGACACCGAGTGGTCATTTCCTGAAGCCACAAGTTATCTATAAGGGAACACCAGAAACATCTCAGCCCAAAATTCGCCAAATTCTAATTGAAGGGTGGGATATCACTCACTCGCCTAATCACTGGGCCACTGGCGAGACGTGTCTCAGGTAAACGTTCTACTAAATTTTGCTGAACTGAATATGAAACATGCATGATTGTGATACCGGTATTGGGCATTTAAAAAAGTTTTTCTCTACTTTATTTAGGTAGATCTATGTAAAGAAGATCATCCTTCCTTACATCGAGCAGGTGATTACCTTGACTTTAATACCAAAAACACTGTGTATTTTCGAAGTATTTAGGGCGCAGATCTCCGAGGAAATAATGGATTTTTTGAAGGAGAAATCTATTGTACCAGTTATGCTTCCTGCGAATTGCACAGCCAAATTACAATCCATGGATCTGTCCATTCAAAAACAGGCAAAAAATTTCATGAAAAAACAATTTCAGTCATGGTATACAAATTTGATTTAAGAACTGTGCTCCGAATCAACATGGCAGATCCAATCAAACTCGTTCCTCTGCTTTTGTCTGTGGTAAAACCTCTACATTTGAAATGGCTCGTAAAGCTGTTTGAACATTTTATTGGTCGCCTAGGTATTGTCACACGCGGCTTCAGGGAAGCTGGGATTTATGACGCAGTGAATTAAATAAATCAATTACTGAGTTATTGACTTGCGCGATCTGCATGCATGGTTTTTAAAAACATATTTATTTAAAAAAAAAATTCACAGTGACTTTCTTTTAAAATAAAAACCTGTTTTTACCTTTAACCATTCAATTTTATGTAAAATTTGATATCAGTGACCGTTTTTCCTGTTCGTAAAGCTGTTTGAACAGTTTATTGGTCGCCTAGGTATTGTCACACGCGGCTTCAGGGAAGCTTGGATTTATGACGCAGTGAATTAAATAAATCGGTTACTGAGTTATTGACTTGGGCAATCTGCATGCATTAAAAAACATATTTATTTTAAAACATTTTTTTCACAGTGACTTTCCTGCATATTTTTAAAACACGGGCCTTACAGGTCACCTGAGTACCGTGTAACAACTTTCAAATAATTAAATTTGGTTCGTGTTTTAAATCTGAAGCCATGAAATTCACAATTTTGAAAGAGGCACCATTGCTTATCATAATTATTATCTTAGCATGCTTACTCATTTACTTAATACCCAGAGGTAGATCAGAGTAACAAAGAGAAAATGCATTTCCACTTTATACCCAGTTGTGCACCTCACGCCAAAGGAACCACTGACCCAGGGGCCATATCTTTCAAAATTTTGCAAATTGGTATCATAAAATGGTTGATTAATACCAAACAGCAGATTTCAAGACATTAATCTATTTTCAGACTATGTAACCCCCCCCCCCTCCCCCCCTTTGACCCAGGAGGCATAAAAAACCCTTTGCTAGATCATAAATATATATACTTGGATCATTGGCATAAAACCGAGAAGCAAAGGAAAATATTTTCAAAGAATTAATACATTTTCACTATAAAATCAATAGAGCCCCACCCTAACACCAGAACCCCTGATCCTGGGGCCATAAAATTCACAATTTTAAAGGAGGCACTCTTGCTCATCATAACTATGTACTTACTTAGTTTGTTTAATACTCAGAAGCAGAGAAGAAGATTTCCAAAGAATAAGTGCATTTTCACTATATAATCAATAGAGCCCCCCCCCCTAGCACTAGAACCCCCTCACCCTGGGGCCATAAAATTCACAAATCTGGAAGAGGCACTCTTGCTCATGATAACTGTGTACTTAGTTAGTTTATTTAATACCTAGGAGCACAGAAGAAGATTTTCAAAGAAATAATGCATTTTCACTATACAATCTAAATAGCCCTGCCCTAGCACTAGGGGCCATAAATTTCACAATTTGGGTAGAAGACTCAATGCTCATTACAATCATGCCAACAGTTTGCCTGCTTGATGTCCAAGAGTAAAAAAGAAGATTTTTAAAGAATGCAATAATTTTAGTGGTTTTGGCCACACCACTCAGGCCCCAGGGGGCTGGGGACAATGAAATTCACAATTTTTGTCCCCCTTCACGCTTAGAGGCTGTATGCCAAATTTGGTTGAAATTGGTTCAGTGGTTTCAGAGAAGAAGCTGAAAATGTTCAAATGTTAACACACGACACAACGTATGACGACGGACGAAAACAGATAGCAATAGGTCACCTGAGTTACTCACGTGTCCTAAAAAGTTTATGACCGACAAGGACAACGATGACAACAACGGACAAATTTTCATCAGAAAAGCTCAATTGAGCCTTTGGCTCAGGTGAGCTTAAATGATTTTACATGTACTAGAATCTAACAAAGTTGAATACATATTTACAACTTTTTGAAATATGTATTGAAACTTAGAAGGTAAGAAAAGATTGTCCTATAAATTATCATGAAAGACAAAATTCTGTTAATGGCAGGGAACTCTGTTCTACATCTATAACCCCAGGCTCGATATACAACTTATTGATTGAAGACATACAGATTTCCTTCGACATAAGACAAAAAAATGTGTGAAAAATTACTTTGATACCTGCAATTTACCAAGGCAATTACCACACCAATCCTCTAGACAATTTGTGTTCTGTAAAGACATTTTGTTTATTATAGAAATTAGTGTTGTCACGATGATCGATTTATAGTTCTTTTGCACACAGAGAGCCGCCATATTGATTTACCTATTTATGTATGCGTGTCAAAGGTCATAGGGGAAAAAAACCAGCGTAAACAAATATGGATGCCACTTGATGTTGCGAATTTCTGTTACCTTTTTCGATATTTTACTGGACTTTTGATACGTTTTACACACATATTTTGACACCTTTTTTCCACATCATAGACACAGAGGACAAGACTGAATTACAGGACCATGAACATGATGAGGACTCGGCAGTTTTATCAATAAACCAATGTAAACATAACCTGACTGTATATGAGCTTCGCGAGTAGGGGCCTGTATGAAAACTGCCTGGCAAGATTAAAAGCGTGGAATGGAGAATTGGCCATAACCTTTAATCACCGATATAACAGTGTTTTTAATAAGGTATATATCCAGTAAATAAAAATTATTTAATAGACAAAATTACAAAAAAAAGATGTAGATCAACTTTGACTTGTTCAAGAGCTCTACAGAGCTCATGTTTCTTGTCATGTAATGTATACAATGCCGACTTTAAATAAAATTTACTTACTTACTTACTATGAATACACATAACACAGAAATATGTGACTATCAAGATGGTTTTGTAGCATATTATAATAAACATATAAATTTAATGAGCTGCAATATATAACAGTTTGATCAGTAATCAAGCTTAATTATGGTTTCATTTGCTTTTTCATCACTTCTGCAGATATATCCTAGGGGGTTCAGGTCACGTGACTTTCACCTGTATTCGGTGCTGCAGGGTTCTCCATCATTTGAAATGTTACTGTGTTGCAGAGTTTACGCAAAGAATTAAAATTTCGCTGTATTTTCGCGATCAAATTCGCAAGAGAATCACTATTCATTAAGATACGTACAAAAGAATACATTCACTCACTTATTTAAAAATCGCTTATTCGTTACACAAATGGTCTTGTCGTACATAATAGTTTACACGATACAGTCGGACTACACAACATTTTTAATTTCAAAGTAAATTTGCCGTGATTATTTATCAGTTTTCTTGATCGAGCTATCGCATTATAAAAAATGAAACTTCTGTACAGTAAAATATTCAAAGAGTTCCTTGAACACGCTCAAAATTTTAAGCAATTTATTTGTATCAATTAAATGTCTTTGGTATGATGTTATGTCTTACTTAGAGAGCTAAAAAAATTCTAGAGCCATGGATCTATAGAAAAGACATATTTAAATATTTTTTTGAATAATACAATGTATTTTATTGCAACTTCCAATTAACGGTTACATGAGAGTGTGAAAACAAATTATTTGTCTTTGTTCCGTCATGCATGAAGTTCGCCGAGGGACTAGGAAATAATTGTTAATGCAAGGTGAAGCCCTAGTAATTAAGTGCTCTAACTTTTGGAATTGAAAGTAATATAATTGTTTGATTAAAGTTTCAGTTAGAAAGAATTTGTGTGTTTAGATTTTCTAATAACACAGATCTTACCGTGTCGGCAAAACTTTTACTGTGTCGCATGCATAAAATTTGAATCGTTACTGTGTCGGAGAATATTTAAATGTGTCGGGAGCAACACAGTAAAACAGCTCATGGAGAACCCTGGTGCTGTTTATACGCATTCATTGGCGTTTTATAAACTTATAATTTAAACACTGCATAATTAAATAAAGTACAAATGAAATAATAAATGATTTTTATAATCTTTGAACTCTTGTATGACGTGAAAATCATGGCATTAAACAGTGTTTACAATTAAAATTCAGCAAGTCAAAGTTGTACTAAAATTAGAAATCGGATTTCCCTATCTTTGCATGACGCCAAAATTCAGGCTCCGTTGTGTTGATAGCGTCTTTTTGATTGGCTTTCCGGAAGCTGTTACCTAAGGGATGTACGATATGGACTAATCATATGAAAGCTTATATATCGTAGATTGACAAGGATTTTGTTGCATTTGGAAGCGATGAGCAGAAGTTTGTTTTTTTTTTCGTTTGGAAGAAAAGAAATCCAGTCTATCACGGTAAACAATTGGAATATTTTAATGCAACATATGCTATCAGAGAGCTGAGAATTTTTACTTCATGAATATGTTTGTATTGTAACAATATCTAAAAACACATCACCCGGAAATAATTTTCAAAGTAGGGAGATCGCAGCCTTGACGCGGCTTTTGAAAAGTGTGGAAAAGTACTTGTATCGTGCTTACTTTTTACCGTAATATGGCTATTAATATTATAAATGTCAGGTTAAAAATATTTTATGTCAATATGAGATTTGCTAGACTTTATATTAATATATCAGTGTGTTGAATTTTGTAGCCAGAATTTCCTCAGAAATTGAATTACTTACACATTTGTCAAGTTCTGGTGAATGTTGAAGCATATGATTAGGGATTTTGTTGTTTTGCTTCTGAACACAATACTTTGTGGTTAAATATTTTTAATTACAGCAAGCATTTACAGATATATAGACTGCTGGAGAGTGCTAGAATCGAGGCAGACAGACTCAACTCAAGCTGATTCAGACTGAATATATAAGGGATTTTTAACTTACAATTAATATATAAGACTTTATGTCATGTCACACTGCAGAACAGTGAATTTCAAATCTTTTCATTAGTTTAAATTATTTTAAATGATTTATACAGGTCAGACAACCTGTTTATGAGCCATGGGTATGGGTATTTTTATTCTGCATCTGTTCCTGTTTTTGTTTTTGTTTATTTTTTTAATTTTAGATTTTGTGTTTGACATTGATGATTTTTAATCCAATTTTTTTTTAAAACTCATTTTGCTTTTTAAAGGATACTGATGATAAAAATGTTATGAAATTAAATTCAACCATTGCTATATTACAAATCAGTCATAATATGAATTCATATTAAATTATATTTCTTTTCAAAGTGAATAAATTTCATCATATACATATTTACAATATTTTACACATGTAATACAATATTTTACCATGTAATATATACTGAACAAAAAAAGAAACGCATAATCAGAATAATTTGAAATTCTAAGTTTTCAGTTTAAACCTTGTATTAATGTAAGCGATTTTAGAGTGTGTTGTGATAAAAATCAATGTTGCAAATTGAAAAGTCAAGTTGAGGTCATTTTCATTGCCCCCAAATTCAAGGGGCATAACAATATTGACTGTGCAAAGTCTCACTGTTAGTGGGTTTCCAATGTACGGATATCGTGGGGGAATATCATCTCATTTTAGTCTCATGCGAACATTTTATGCATTTTTATGCTGATTTTTTCATCCAGCAATTGTAGCAGCAGTTTTTACAGCAAGTTCTGAATCGCATGAAGTGATGAAGGGGTGGGGGGTCTGACGGTCCTACCTGGTTGTGGTTACCTGCGAATGGCCAGATAGTGGTCTTCAGACGTTAGGTTTAAGGTTACAAAGCCCATTGATTTATTTCAAATACAGTTGCAACTTCCTGTTGCGTAGCTACATTTAGTATCATCGTTAGCCTGGTTGTATTTATCTTTGTTTGGGCGTGGCATTGCAGTATTAACACTGCAATCAAATCTTAAATATGGGTTTAATAGAAGTGTTAAAAGTTTCTCTAAATCCAAAATATCAATGAAAATAGACATCTGATTTAGAAGAAATCATGAAAAACACTACTTTCATAAACATGTTTAATCAAGGGAGATAATTCAACACTTGGGTTTTAAAACCCCATGTTGTACTTTAAATAGGTCACAGGTAACCAATGATATAAAAAATAGTTGTTTCATGTACATTTTAAAAATTTCTTTGACGAGTAAAACAATATGCGTTTCTTTTTTTGTTGAGTATATATATACTTGTTTTGTAGCAAAACCTTTGATAAATATTGATGTAGGGGGAAATTTTGGGACTGTCCAAAAGAAAATAACAAATTCAGAGATTCTGAAACTATTTCCATCAACAATGACCTTTACTCAATGCTTAGAAAGTATGAGTGATGAAACCCGCCAACAGTTTTCAAATGTAGATAGGAAGGGGTTACAAACAAAAATTTCAAGGACAGCAAAGAAAAGCGGAGAGTTAAAAAGAAACAAAAATGAAGAGGAGTTAGCTGTCTATTTACAGTTTGATTTCATTCTTCCTCTCTCCAGAAAAGACCCCTCAAACTTTGGAGTTGTTGATGATGTCAAAAAAGAAAAACTAAATATTTTAACCACAAAAACAAAAGAGGTTGTCACTGAAAATCGCTCCCTTAAAAGAGACATCCAAAGCATTGAAGAAGAATATTCAATTTTAGAAACACAAATCACTAGAGCTGAAACAAAAGTCAACATCCTGCTATCATTACTGGAAGAAACAACAAGAAAAAATGAGGAATCTCTTAAATCTTCCAGAAGTGTAGAACAAATCAAACTAAGAAGCCAAGAGTGGGAAAATAAGTACAATAAATTATCAGACAAGTTAGAAGACACATTGAAAGAACTGAAGGAGAAAAAGGATAAACTTGAGTCAGTTACAAGAAATTCAACAAAAAAACTGAAGAGAAGAGACACAAAAATTGCTGAACAAAGTGATGATTTGAAAATAAGTGAGAGAGAATTGGCTTCAAAGTCAATGGAATGTGAGAAAAAAACTACAGAGCTAGAGCAAATGAGAAAAGAAAAGAGAAATTTACTTAAAAGTTTGTAGGTTAAGATCAAGAAGTAAGTCAAAAGATCAAGATAGAATGTCTGAAAAGTTGATGAGTGAGGTTGAAGATTTGAAAAGAGAAATTTCTATCAAAGAACGCAAAATTCTAGAGTTGGAGGACATTATTAATTGCATTGACAATGAAGTCATTCAGACTTTTCATGAAAGTAAGTATACCAATGAAATTAGAGAAACAATTATGACCCTTGTTACAGAGTTTGGGGTGAGCCAAAAAAAAGTCAATGGGGTAATTGAAACTGTTTTAAAAAAACCTCACAGGCAAGTCTTTATCAAGTTTGCCAAGTACCGGTGTTAAGTCGAGACTTTTGTCAGAGGTTAAGCGCATTGCTCAGTTGCAAGTTGCTGAGGCAATGCTCAAAGATGCAGAACAAAATGAAAATAACCTAGAGGGTAACTGCCTTCATCAAGATGGCACATCTAAATTCCATCGTCATTTCAGGTCACAGCAACACAAAATCAGACATATTCTTTGGGTTTATGTGAAGTTGGCAGTAGTGATGCCACTTCTTTAATGAACACATTTAAAGAGTTAATCGGTCAGTTGTCCCAAGCTCTTAAAGATTCTGGCAAAGCTGATTCGGACAAAACCCTTTCAAAATTAGTTGGATCAATTGTATCTACTATGTCTGATCAAGGATCAACTAATCCTGTCTTCAACAAACAGTTGCAAGATCTCAAACAAAACTGTATGCCAGAAATCATTGAGAACTGGGACAACTTGACTTTAGAAACAAGGTCTGAGCTAAGTAAAATCAGTTCATTTTTTTGCAAAATGCACATTTTTGTAAATATGGCTGGGGAAGTTGACAGATGTCTCAATGTTTTTGAAGACAGTATTGCACAAGGGAAAAATCCTTTTTCTTTTGAATGGAAAGAAAGTGGGGGTAGTAGGCTGACTAGAACGGTAAGCAAGGCCTTCACAATGATGGGTTGTGAAAAATCTGGGGTAGGGGGTCATTTCATGACGTTTTTGAAGGAAAAGGGAGAGCAAAATCATTTAATTTCTTTCAGGGGTCATAGATTTAATCATTTATTTTGTGTTGCCGGGTCCGTTTACCATCACCGACAACATATACAAGACTTTTTGTCATCTTGGACTGACCCCAATGACCTCTTGAAAAGTGTTTCCTTTGATATTAGAGAAAAGGGGTACATTTCCAGCATTCGAGCTTTGGGAATAATAGACAAGATGATTACGGGCCCTTTATGGAAACTTATTGAATCAGTTGAGAATGTTTTGGCCTTAAATCCTTATCTTCTTATTTTGAGAGACAAACTATCTGAATTGTGTGGTGATGCAAGTCCCCTTCTGAAAGGTGAGCCTATTTTTCCAGATGTCGCTATCAAGAGGGATCACTATATTGATTAACTTTTCATATATTCAGAAATTAGTTAAAGTCTTAGAATTTAAGATTTTAATTTTAAAAGTTATTTTTCATAAAGATAAATTGACTTCAAAACTTGCATTGATGGTGATTAATCTGCTTTAATACTTTTCTAATCTTTGTTTTACAATTTTCTTCAAATTTCACAGATGGATACTCTAGACATAAATGTGGATCCTTTGGAATTGCAAAAGTTTGAAGCCGAGGAGGCAGTGGCTACAGTATGGCCGGAGGCAGGTCAGATTTGCCCGATACAGCACTGTCCGTCTCGTCCGCATCTATTTCTGAAACTCGGAAGCTACAGAGCTCACTACTTGAGTTTCCATAAGGACATGTGTGCCATCTACTACTGTCCAAGTGTAGTCTGTCGTAAAACTTTCTACAAGTGCAATGACATGTATCGACACATTCATCAGGATCATCAGGATCTTCAATTTTGCGTTTAGAAGAGGTACACAACTAATCCTCGTTATATCGATCCCAAGGGATACTTGATGCCTCTACCAGCGATTCATTCACACTGCCAGATAATGCCAATCCTAGAGATGAGAGGTTTCCACCATGGGGATATAAACAATAACTTTGTTCATTTATATCATATTATTTGGAAAACGAAAATTTATTGTGTAAATTTTGTTTTTTTTACAGGGGGGGGGTGTAGTGGTTTAGATATTCATTTCATAGCCATCGTTTCGTAATTCATAATTTACAAGTATTTGCTGGTATTTCAGTCTGATAATTCTATTTACCTTTTGTTTTCAGTTGTTACTTAGGTAAAATCCCTTTATTATTAGTCTTTTATAAGTTAGGACATGAGTTGACATTCCACATGTTTTGCTTTTTAAACAGGAAGTGTCATCCATGTTGGCAGTCTTTCCGTAGTACTTTTGAGATCTGCGTTCTGATTGGTTAATTTAGCTTAGGATCTTTGATAGTCATTGGTTTTTATTTTTGGGCCTAGCTCGGGTATTTAAACGCGTGTTCGAGCAGTTTACTTCACTTGGTTAGGGATAAGCCTCATGGCACATTATCTCTGATTTGATGCCAACCTCAAGGTACATGGCATTATAGGTTTCAATTTTAGCACGTGCTGAGCGAGCACTTTATGATAGGTAAGGGGTGTAGGTTTTATAGAATAAAGTTATATGATAGGTTAGGATGTAGGTTATTTAAAGTAAATTAAGTTTCCCTTTCCAAGTCCTGCCTGGTCTAAGGATATGTAGATAACAGGTGTATTTTCTAGAACCACTATTCATTATTTATTTTTGGGTGGTGTTTATTTTCTGGGTCAGTTATTTTTAGAGCCTAGAATTAGTATTGATATTTTCAGATTAACTCTAGAGTGTTGATAGTGTCATATTGGGTGATGTAGCTCATTCCCTTTACATTTCTTTTTATCCATTTTTTGCCATTTTCATAAGTATGGAAGCTCAGTAGGGACATAGATTATTTTTCATGGTTTGGCCACATTCCTACCATTTTTCATAACATTTTTCAATTATGTATTTATTGAGATTATTCATTGAGATTATTGAGATTCATTTTTCAGATTAAATACATTTTTGATAAAGCTTTATTTATCCTGTGCCATTTTCGAAGACTTTTCTGTTTGTTAAATTTTGATCATTATTTATTATTTGTTATCATTTACAACGGTTAATTCTCACTTTATTAAATTGATAAAACTTACAACTGGGTTTTCATTTAGCGTTGACCATAGTTCAGAAATCCCCTTACCTGGGTTGATCATTGATAACTGGAGATAGTTTACTCCTTTAAGCCAAGTTGGCTAGGAATTTTGGTAATTTATACACTAAAGAGTTCTACTTCCGGTTACATGTTAAAGACCCGGGGGACGTTAAGTCTGCCTTCTGTGATTGTAAAGCATGGTGAGCATGACATACATTGACATATGGTGGTGCTTTGCGCTACCTCGCTATTACACATAAAGGTCATTAATATACAGGTCATTTGCAAAATGCTTATTATTTCCTCAGGGTTGAAATACCAGTAAAGTTGTATTTTTTTTTGCTCTTATAACATGTTTAAGTACAGGTTCAATTCAGTTCATACATGTTAAAATTGATATTGACCATCTGTATGGTTTAACTACTCAAAGACACAGTGATTTGCTGGGGAAAAAAATTGTGTATTTTTGTATCTCAGTTGATAGTTGAATGCGTAATATGACATGTATTCAATACTTTTGAGTTACCTTGCAATGGGGTTGCATGGTCAGTAGCTCTTTATCCCACTGAATCTCCATCAATATTTTAAAAGTAATAAAAATAATTTCAAAAACTTTCAATTTTGGATCCTTCTTGTAAAACTGTATTTTTAATTAATGCTTTCTTCTGCTCTCAAATATAGGTTTGGACAAACAAGTACCAATCATGTTGCAGGATTGAGGATAGTGAGGAGGACAACTTTTAAGCAACCTTTTCAGATGCATTTAGAGAAACCTTACCCGATGCTTGATTATTTAAAGGTAACAGACTACAATTCAATCTGTACCACATCATATAAATATATATTGATTAATCATGATGATAATAAAGGTTCTATTTTTTCACCATTAATAGAAATCTCTACATCTCAATCATCAAGGTTCCTCAATGAATAATAAAATAATAACCAGCAGGATGAATCGACAACTATTTGAACTTATTTTAAGTTAAACAGTTAAATTAATTAGTAATGCTTTATGCCTGGTATAATTTGTTAAATTTCATTATAGGCCTAGATGTTGATCCACCTCACCAAGCCAAGGGGAAGGAATCACACGCTTCCGGAGCAGATATGATTGTGGAGGATTGCTTACAGATCGAACAATACTACATGAAATCTATGTTGTCATCATTTGAACAATCTTCCACTAGTATAAAGATCCTTCCCTTTACCATTATATAAGTACCAGTACTAAAGGTCAATTTTCTAATAGTTGGAGTCTACATTTTGTATTGTGGTTATGCATATTTACCTGTGAATTGTCCATATCTGGGCTATATATGTTTTGTTTTTACATCATATTTGCAGACCTGCCTACCCTTTTCATTTCAAGGGTGTAATTTCAGTAAATTTTTGGTGGAATTTCAGAGGTAAAAGCGTAATCAATCATGTTTTCCTATTTTGATGCTTAACTCTAATTCCTTATGACGGGTTTTCTTAGCGGTCGTAAAATTTGGCGTTTTGCCTTGCTCTGTTATGCTAATAATTTTGCGTAATTTATTTCAGCGGACACATGGTTTCACTTCTTTGCAGATAAACACTAAGAAGACTACTGACTATTTTAGCGATTTAAAGTTTAGCGGACTACTATCAAAACGCCAAATTTTAAAATAAGTTAAGTAAGCAAACCCGCTATTGCGGTACATTTTCTTTCAAAACAACCGAAATGGTAAATTTACTAAACAAAGCCGGCAAATACTTTTCTTTTTCCAATCATTTATTGTCAAAAAAGAGTTTTAAAATACCAGTATTCTATGAAAGACTTAATACAACCGTACACCCTTAATGAAGCACTTGGTCCGTTTGTATCAACTATCAAATCACTTAAATGAAGGCTTGCGTTTGCATGATTGCACAAATCGTACATAATTACAATGTATTGCATCTTATAACATTCACATTTCTCTTATCTTGTTCTAAGCAACGTAAAAATAAACTATTAATTTGCGTAATTAAGCAAAAAATGGTTGTACTTATTGCGATATCATTTAATAATTAACGTACCTTATCGAACTAGTCCTTAATTAATAACTTCTATTGGAACTTCTTTTAGAACTTTATTAGAATTTCTCATTTCATTTTAGCAGGTCGTACTTAGACTTTAAATTTAAACGTTCACGATGGATTTTAATCCAAAATATCAAAAGCGTGAAATTAATGTAAGTGGCGGAATAGCGTAATTTTGTGGTAAAAAGCGGAAGAATTACGCCAAAAGCGGAAGGGTAGGCAGGTCTGTATTTGTCTCAAATACACTGCTATTAATATACATGTATTTTACTGAATTTAAGTAACAAAGGGTTGCCTTTATAAGCAGTATCACACAAGTTTGAAATAGATTGACTGTTAATTTAAAAAAAAAAATACACATTCTCAGGTCGAATGTCACATTTCACAATATTCTTACATGGGTCTGATAGGCGATATTTCAAACTGAATTTGAGAAAAAAGATTATTTGTCATATTTAGTGTGTACTACCTTAATAGACATAAGTTCCATAAAATGTGAACTTTCTGAGAATGACATTAACAATGTCAACAACGTATTGACAAATGTGTAATGTATATATTAAAGCTTTGTCATATACTGATTTCATGTTTGTTATATCAAAATTTTAAAATATAAATGTTTCTGAAGAGAAAAAAAATCCTCATAGCTTATTTTTTTTTACCATTTCAATCATACCTAGGAAGGGGTGGATAAAAGATTGCATATTCTACAAGCAATTTGGGTGTATTGCATAAATATTGACAAATTGTAACAGGAACTTCATATTTCAGTAAGCGAAAGAGTTTTATATGTCTTATGGTTTGTTCTACAAATATTCTTCCATTTGCTATTTCTTTTGTTTTCTGAACATTATAATTTATGCAGTCATCTTTGCAATACCATGCCTTCCTGTTGGAACAAGCAAACTTGCATGAGAAAGATTCAGCTCTTCCATAAGATTACTGAACCCTTTATCAGTCATGACACTATCGTGAGGTTCTATTAAATCAAGGAAGCCAGAGTTCATTGCTATGCATTTTTCACTATAGCTGCTATACATTTTTCACTATAGTTCTACTAGCTGCAATAATGTACCCCTTTTTTGGGGGGAGCGATTAAAAAAATCGGAGAGGGCTATTTTATTGCGGCTATAGCTTCATCTCCCCAACAGTTCAACACAAAATTGATTATCCCTACTGGAAAGATGCAAGGAATTTTGCAGTGTAGTGATGTAAAAACTTAATATTGATTTGAATTGTCTTAGTCCAGTGATAGATTACTGAAAATTCCAATTCAAGCGAGTTTATCCCTTGTACATAGAGATGTTTAATTTGATTATTAAGGGTTTGAAGGTTTATAAAATTTACCAAGGTTGGAAATTTTCCCAAATAATGCGCAAAAAAAAAATTTGTATTAAAGGATCTGTAGCTATCAAATTCCTAACAAGTGTGAGAGAGAAAACAGTTAAGTGAAAGTAGAGAGCAGACAATTTCATTACGTTCCAATCACCTATTTCACAAGCTCAAATTTAAAAAATTGAATGAAGCTTTATAATCTTGAACTGTTGATAGTAACCTTAGAACAATTTTTCCTGACTGCTATATTTTTTTTTCAATTTCCGTGCTTAATTAATGTGTTACTAGCGGGTATAATATAATGCTCGGCCGCCATGGTGGTGCATTCTGGGAAAACTGTTTTATTTACTAATAAAATAACTTCAACACACTTTACAAAAGACCTTCAATTTAACGCGTCAAACACTGTGCGATATGAATTCATACAACTGTATGCTTAACTGCGTAGAACACATTTCACGATCAGATGCGAACCAGTTTAATTACTGCGAACGAGGTTTTAAAAAACTGTGAAAATTAGAGTCTATCTTTGGTTGTGCTTAGATTAAAAAAACTCCCTTGTCATTGTTTAGAACAATCAGATAATGACTCGGGCTTTTCCGTCAGCAAAAAACCCCCAGAATTTAAAATATTGATGTTATCTTTAAAGTGTAAGCTACACAATAAATGAACAGTTATTTTATGCTACACTATACTACACTATGATACATAATTCTGTGTATCGGTTTTGATTTCGATGAACGGTGTTGCCATGGTTACTAAAAATAGAAATTTCTGTGAAATTCTTTCAAAATGCTACTACTCCTACAGTTTTTGGTCTGATTTCAATATAACTTGGCATACAAGTAGACTACACTAAGATACATAATTCTGTGTATCGGTTTTTGATTTCGATGAACGGTGTTGCCTTGGTTACTAAAAATAGAAATTTCTATGAAATTCTTTCAAAATGCTACTTCTCCTACAGTTTTGGTCTGATTTCCATATAACTTGGCACACAAGTAGACTACACTAAGATACATAATTCTGTGTATCGGTTTTTGATTTCGATGAACGGTGTTGCCTTGGTTACTAAAAATAGAAATTTCTGTGAAATTCTTTCAAAATGCTACTACTCCTACAGTTTTGGTCTGATTTCAATATAACTTGGCACACAAGTAGACTACACTAAGATATATAATTCCGTGTATCGGTTTTTGATTTCGATGAACGGTGTTGCTGTTGTTACTTTAAATAGAAATTTTTGTGAAATTCTTTCAAAATGCTACACCACCTACAGTTTTGGTCTGATTTCAGTATAACTTGGCACACAAGTAGACTACACTAAGGTACATAATTCTGTTTATCGGTTTTTGAATTGATGAAAGGTGTTGCTGTTGTTTGTTAAAATAGAAATTTCTGTGAAATTCTTTCAAAATGCTACACCTCATACAGTTTTGGTCTTATTTCAATATAACTTGGCACACAAGTAGACTACACTAAGATACATAATTCTGTGTATCGGTTTTTGATTTCGATGAACGGTGTTGCCGTGGTTACTAAAAATAGAAATTTCTGTGAAATTCTTTCAAAATGCTACTCCTCCTACAGTTTTAGTCTGATTTCAATATAACTTGGCACACAAGTAGACTACACTAAGATATATAATTCCGTGTATCGGTTTTTGATTTCGATGAACGGTGTTGCTGTTGTTACTTTAAATAGAAATTTTTGTGAAATTCTTTCAAAATGCTACACCACCTACAGTTTTGGTCTGATTTCAGTATAACTTGGCACACAAGTAGACTACACTAAGGTACATAATTCTGTTTATCGGTTTTTGAATTGATGAAAGGTGTTGCTGTTGTTTGTTAAAATAGAAATTTCTGTGAAATTCTTTCAAAATGCTACACCTCATACAGTTTTGGTCTTATTTCAATATAACTTGGCACACAAGTTGACTACACTAAGGTACATAATTCAGTAAATCAGTTTTTCACTTTAATGAACGGTTTTGCCATGGTTACCAATAATAAAAATTTCTGTTAAATACTCTCAAAATGCTACTCCAAATAGTTTTAGTCTGATTATACAATGTAATATAATGTGGCATGCAAGTAGACTACACTAAGAACATAAAGAGACTTAATCAAGGATCATTATTCTATTTATTGCTGTTGAAAAGTTCCAATTTCCAACTGCTTAGGTACTTTTCTCTTCATTTGCTATACGTACAAACCAGTAGAGCTTCAGTCTCGACAGAAACTTCTGGTTAATTTTACTTTCGTTTTCATTAATAACATCATTTCGATCCCGATGCAATTTAGTGAACTGACTTGTTAGCGCATACAACGGATACTTCGAGAAGAGACACAACTGGCTGAGCTTGCTCGTTTGTAATGTCCCCCGCTGGAAGTGGAGGATATTATTTTATTTCGGTCTGCCTGTCCTTCCGTGCCCCTGTCTGTAGTTTTGTCTGTAACACTTTCAATTCCTTGAAATATTTCGAGAAGCCCTTGAGCTTTTGTTGTGAAATTTTACACAACCCCTCTTGATTTTGAGGTAAAAATGTCAATGGTCATAGTAATGAAATCAAAATTATGTCTGTTTGAACACTTTTGTGTCCGTGCAAAATCTCGATAAGCCCTTGAGCTTTAGAAATGAAATTTTCCAGCACAACAACCTATGCTGAAAGAAAGACACCTATAGATTTATTTTGACGTTCAAGGGTCAAGGTAATAAATTCACATCTCTGTGTGAGTGCGTTTAAAACTTTCATTTCCAGTCAATATCAAAAGAAATATTTTTGCGTTTTACAATCAAATTTTATACCATAACTCGATCCACCATATATGGCCCCGTGACCAACTCCCCCCAACCCCAACCCCTCTCTCTCTCTTTTTTTTTTTTTAGATCTGCGCAATCCATGCTTTTTTTCCTAAGTGGGAGACACAGATTCTCTGAATTAGTTTGTTTAGTGAACATGGTGAATGAAACTATTTATGTTGTGGCAATCAGATTAATGGATTTATAGTTTTCTTACGTTATAGAGGTTTGATAAATGAATTTGTTTACCAGTCATCGTGTTGTTTATTTTGTTTCAATTCTAATTTCTTTTTACGTTTCAAGTTTAAATTCAGCTAGCTAGGTCAAATTAAAGTGGTGATAGTTAACAAAAAATACCCGTGTCTTAAATTATGCAAAGATTAGGCTAAACAAAGCTTACATGTTACCTGTTTGAATGAAGTTTTTCTAATTTAAAAGTACTAGAAACTGTACGTACTTGTTACATGTATGTATTTAAGTGGCCCTTTATTGATATTCTCAATTAAGGGTTCAGTATGGCTGTTACTTTATCGCAGGGGCAAAGGTGTCTTTGTTGTTTAAGGATGTACAACACACCTACCCCCAAAAAATCCTGTCGTTTAATTTTCGTTATTTTTGTATATTTAGTACATGACTATATCTACTGCATGAATGCATATTTTGGACAAAATCGTTCGAGTGGTTTTTGGACAGGAACTTCCGAAAGTTACCCCCCTTTAGTTGTTTACAAGGAGAGAAAATTTTAATCAATGAACTAATTAAACCTTGATTTTCAATAAAACCAGATTAGATATAAATGTCAAATTTCATTGGCTTATTCCTTTAACCATTTAACACAAAAACATAGTCATCTTTTTGATATACATATCATCAAAACAATTTTTAAAGACCTCAAACTGAAAAACTATGAATTTTCTAAGCCTTGAAAATTGCGTATTTTTAAAATTCAAAATTTTTTTGTGAAAAAACCTGTCGTTTAATTTTGGTAAAAAACTTTCTTTAGGTAGCTGGTAGTAAAAATAATCTTCATTATTTTTTGTATAATTTTTGTACGACCAGTTTTAATTTAATAGCGGAAAATTACCCCCTCCCCCTTTCTCAATAAATCACGTTCCCGCGCGTCTTTCAGACAGGGTGTCGATCACTTTGTTATATGAATCTACAAAAACACATTTAAAAAAATTAAATTGGAATATTGCTTTTGCTTCAAAAATATATTAACTTACAAATTTAAAAGTTCTCATATGTAAAGCGTATTTAAATGTAGATTTTTAGGCAAATTTTGAATACCCCTATCACCCCCACCCCTTCCCTTTTTGCGTCGCAGACCATTAGCGTTTGACGGAACGTCGTTTACAGTGCAAATATACTGGTATTTGTATTTCAATAAATTAACACGTCATTCAAGAATCCAGGAGGAACTGCATTAGTTTTTAAATTCATGAATGCAGTCTCCAAAAATAAATATTGACTTCTCATAAATTTTTCAAAACTTATATGTATCAGGAAAAAATTACCAGTCTGTATGCAAGATTTTAGAATAAATATTGTTTATGTCCATATACGTATGCGTTATGCATTCCATATCACATGAAACCTGGATACGAATTCAAGTTTTGTTGAACTTGCAGAATATGTTGTTTTTTAATTTTATTTCTTTAATTTTATTCATTATAAAAATGGTGTATGTTCAACTCTCCTGTGATATAAATGGAATAATTGTAGTTTCTTTCATGTCATTAATTTCAAACGAGACAGTATATGGCCGTGGGGATACATCGACCTTTGCATTAGATGTACATACACCCCTCATGATATTGTACGCATTTCTTTCAATGGCGTCGCTTCTAAAGTTAAAATGAAAATTTCGTATTCGTCCACATTAACTTCAAAATATCAAACATTAAACTCTTCATCTATTTCAATTTATATCAAATCGCACATTGATATTTTTTTTTTAAAATCTTTATAAGCTTTTTGTTTTGATTCGAGGAAATGCGAACCGACATTGTTGACAGAAAGTCAAAGTTACGATTTGCTGCAATAAGATGCTGTCATAAATGCAGATAATTTCAGTACAAGTGAACAATTCTTTTCAATTCTATACTTACATTGTGTATATGAGGTCTATAGTATTCAATTCTCGGATTTATCAGGTCTTGCTGTAAATATATCTGATTCTGTGGAAAACCGTAAATAAAGGGAGGAAAATAAACATCTCCTACATTTTCAGAGTTGTTCCTCTTTGATCAGTAAGGGTCTGAGAACACCATCGATTTTACATTGTAAAAAGTTTTTTTTGTTTATTTATTGTTGTTTTTATTTAATTACAGAAAAAAAAGAAGAAAAACAATATTTATATCGTGTATGCACAAATTGTAATGAGAATTTCGGCAATGTAAAATAAAATTTTCAGAAAAAAAAAAGCTTTTATCAAAAATACAATTTATTGTACATAAGAAATGAAATGAAATAAACATTAAGGGATGGTATTTTATTTCTTGCTTTTTACGGATTTTAATCGGGTTAATTAAAAAAAAATACTTATTGATTGAGTATGGTACGCGCAATCAAAGCCAAGCCCCATATCCCAATTTTCTTTCATGATTGATATACATCGGGATCGTTTTACTCGTCGTTTTGACGCTTTATTTTTGACGTTAAATTTGACGTCACGTCAAACGTTCAATTGAAATCGCAAGAGTTATCTCCCCCAGTGTGTTGTACGTCTTTAAATAAATAGCCGCAGCAGGCTTATAGAAAACAATTCTAGTACAGGTTTGGAAGGAAGACTCATAGAAGTTAGAGAAAAAGTCATTAGGCTTTATTATTAAAATCTA
The DNA here is from genome assembly GCF_032062105.1 of Saccostrea cuccullata. Classification (NCBI taxonomy): domain Eukaryota; kingdom Metazoa; phylum Mollusca; class Bivalvia; order Ostreida; family Ostreidae; genus Saccostrea; species Saccostrea cuccullata. The sequence goes on from NW_026924329.1 coordinate 61,493, forward strand.
GTCTAATGATGGGAGTTTACAGTTATGATCTCTCTCTCACTCTCTCACTCTCTCTCTCTCTCTGGTCGTGATATTTCCTGTGTTTATTTATATTTAAGAATTAAGAAATGTTTTTAAAGATAATTTTTATTATCATTAATGTGTGTGTGAAGAATGGAAAATATATAAATATATTCTTATTGGGCCGGGAGAAAAATTATCATTTGTCATTTTATTTTTTTATATTCTGATTAAAATCATACTCGCTCTATAATTCTGAGAGTGGAAAAGATCTCAACTGGTATATTTTAAAAAAAATGTCTTTTAATGTGTAACTACTCATATGAAATCTAAATACATCACGTGAACAAAAAGTACATGTAACTTATAGATGCGATATCATAATTAACGTTTGGTAAATATTCAAATTACGATAAAGCAATACTTAAGGAAAAACAAATGTTTATTTTAAATTAAATAACGCATGAATTTGAAAGGTCGTCAAATTGACAGTGTACAACATTCCCATCGTATACAAGGGGCAACGCGGGGAGTCACTTAAATGTATGGGGGAGTCGTTTTCAGCGTATGGGGGAGTCGATTCTCACCGCTTCGGAGTAGAAGAGATAATGTATATGCAAGAATTGTTTACAAAAAACAAAGAGCCCACGGAAGGTAGCAATAGTTCAGCTTTCTGTTGGTCATTTGTCCGGTTAGCATATACGTCTAGTTTTCTAAAACACTACAAATCTCTTCGACAGATTTCATATATACGTTGATCGAGTGATTAAAACATCCATAGTTTGCACAATCTACGACTTGTGTAGGATTTGACAGTTAAAACAGCAAAAGCAAAAGTTAATCTTTCAAATGCAACAATTCAAACTTGGCTAGAATTTATAATATTTAATAATTAAGACATTTTCTCTTCAGACAGTAATGGTTACGTAAGGGGTAGCCGTTTCAGGAAAAACACAACGCATAGAGGAATCGCAAAATAAAGTCAAATGGATACCTAACCTGGTGTTGTTTTTAGTTCTAGAAGAAAAATCAGCAAAAGACAACTTGATTATATACCATCGTAGCACAGGTGCTTTGGGACGAGGTATCCTAGCTAGCTCAGTATGTAATTTTCTTATACATCACACAAATTCAAAAAGATCACGAACCTCACATTCAACAATGACAGCCTCTCAAAAATAAAAGAACTACTAGATTTATGATATGGAAAATTTCTTTATAATAATATCAACCTTTTTTTATTATAAAAGGCAAAATCCCTGGCGTGTTATTCCCGTCTCTTACTTCTTTTTCTTTGGGGGGGGGGGGGGGGTAGGAATTTGTTTTACTGGTTTATGCTTTCACTTGTTCCACATATAACATTAACAGCTATGCCCCAGTATGGCAACATAGCAAAGATTAAACTTTTCTTAAACGCAATTTAAATACTTGTATATTGGAACCCAAAGTAGGGTCACAAGAAATACAATTGCAAAATAGGAAATCTCTAGCAACATTTGTTCAAAAGTAATGGCTAAGGATAAGTTTTTGAAAGGTAGGTCAAAGGGTCAAAGTTGATGGTTTCTTAAGAAAGGTTTAATGTAACAAGGATTACATATGTGAAGTATGAAAACCCTAGCCCTTACCGTTCAAAAGTTATGGCCAAGGTTAAAGTTTTTTTCATAAGTACGGAAATCTCCAAAGTCAAGGTCAAAAGGTCAAAGTCTTTAGTATCCAATGAAAGGTCATACCTAAAAATACATATGTGAAGTATGAGAGTACTATTATCTACCGTTTACATGTAGAAGTTATGGTCAAAGTAAAAATTTGGCATTTTTGGTATACGTATCACCGTTTCACATCTTTCAACATGCTGGTCAACAATTGCCCTAATTTCAATCTACCGGTATACAATGCAAAAATAAAATTGATAAATGAAATCTGTATGAATTTCTTTCAGCATTAATTAATTTTAAACATAATCTGATGGTTTCATTCTGGTGATTTAGAGATGTACATTCTAATATTTACAAAGAAAACACTTAAAACTGAGTATTATAGAGATAGAGAAATTAACAATAATTAAATTGACATGTTAGTAAAAATAATCATGACTGAAAAATAATACTTGGCACAATTAACAAAGAATTTTCTAAAAGCCAAATTCCTTTTGAGTATCCCGATAGTATGGAAATTGGTCATTTTAGGATGAGATGTATTTAAAGCCAATTCTTACTGGTGGAAAATAATTGATTCACGTTTAATTTTCTGTGTAAAAAATAAATGGGAAAACGTATAAATAACAGAAAATAAAGAATTATATTATTAATTTAATATACCCGATAATTGTGATTAAATGTTCATGTTCAGTTTAATTCATACATGTACATGTGAAAGCCTTCTTCCTTCAATAAATAATCATTCAATTTGTTTCCATGCGCGTACTGTTCATAAATGACCTTCGCATACATGTAAGGATTCCTGGCATACTACCAAGAATCAATTTCTACTGCCTTTTATAGTTCCATTGTTTACTGCAAATCTCATTTCTGAGTTAGCTCCGCCTATTAAATTAATAAACCCCGCACACTGGGACTGCTTTCTGGGACTGCTCTATGGGACCGCTCTTGGACTGCTTTGGGACTGCTCTGGGACCGCTGTGGGACTGCCCTGGGACTGCTGTGGGACTGCTTTGTGTCAGGTTGGGTCTAGTCGGTACTGTATAGTGATCGAGTGGGCAGAGGTAAGTTGCTTATATTTTGATCTAAAGAGATACCTAAGATCACCGATTTTCTTTATGTATGCGGACGTTATTATACCGGAAAACCCTTAAGGTCAAGATCTAGTAAATGAAAGGTGCCTACAGATTTATCAAACTTGAGAAATAAATTCCTTTATTGATTATTTACAACTTTAGTTTGGTCAAATAAGGTGTTTCGGGGCATAATATGTAGGTAAACAAGATAAAAAACTGTATTTTAAACTGTAAATTTCAATGAAAAATTAAGAAAACCAGACATGAAAATGGGAGTTTTTTTCGTATTCGGCAAAGAAAATGTATCCAGATTGCCTACAGTCTCTAAGAAAACGGTAATTAGTATGTTCATGGCCTCATCTGTAAATCAATCTCAAATTTAATATAGGTATCCGGTTTACTTTTCATATGATTTCAAACTGAATGACATGAAAATACCCTATTTTCTGCATAATTCTGCTAAAGCCGTAAAGTACGGGGAAAAGAAAGTTGAAATTGATTATGACGTCATAATGGATCTAGCACCAAAAAATTAGTCTCAAGTTATTTACTAGATCTTGACCTTAAGTCAGAATATGTATGGGTTTATTAAAATAACATTGAAAGCCAGAATGTTATCTCTTTAGCACTAAGCCGTACATGTAAAAGACTGGTCACTGTGAAAGGAAAACGCATTCAAACCCTTAGGTTCTTCAACTTCCGTTTCTATGCTGGAAAAAACAGCTTGCAAATCTTTCATTTTGTCTCAATAGTCTGCATTAGAAACTCAGAATCCAGATTTATCAAACAACCTTTCGCCTTCCTAGCTTAAACAAAAGTAGATGAGTCTTTGTACATCCTTACAGTTGCTGAAATTAAGGTTTCATCAAAGGTCAACATGTTCAAAAATTTATTTTTACAATAGCCCCAAAACTATATGAGGTATAAAGTTTAAACTTTTACAGTTTATCAATTTTTCATTGATTAACAGATAGAAAGTATCACTTGATAAAAAAAATACCTGGAAAAAATAATAATTGAGAAAACTTCTTCTTAAAAATGCATATATTTTCAAAAAATACACCTTATTAATTCAGTGCTCTACGTGAAAACCATCACTGCAGAAACAAAATATATTTATCAATGAAGGGCAAGTTGGACTTGGATAGTCTCTGGAAAGTTGCTTTCCCTGTTTATTTTGTCCAAATGTTAAGACTTGAAAGTGAAAGTACATTGCAAATGGCGGATTTTATAGGGGTTTTGTCTTTATAGATGTCATGCTTTCAACAACAGCCTTTCGGAAAATATTCACGTCCAACTTGCCACTCATTGATAAACTTATATTATTCTGCAATTATAGTTTTCACTAAAAGGACAGAATAATGTGGGTGCATTTTTTTAAAAATATGCACATTTTCTGATACAATTTTTCTCCAAACAAATCTTTATTTAAAATATTTGTTATCAAGTGATACTTTCTATCTATTAATCAATGATATATTTATCAACTGTAAACGTTTCAACTTTATACCATACATAGTTTTGGAGCTATCGTAACAATATTTTTTTAGATATGTTGACCTTTGACGAAACCTTAATTGGCTGCATGTCTTCAAGGACACCTGTCGATTCAATAGTTTTGAAGTGGTTGTATTTGTTTGCAGCCGACCTTTGATTGCAAAAACCATATTCTATTACGACCAATTCGGTCAAAACAGTTCAAAACTATTGAATATGATACGTTGCCTCATTAAATAAGGCACATTTATAGATAAAAGTACTATAATCACATGCTCTAAAATTTTAAAATTTCGACGATACCCACTTAACTATATATAATTTGACTTTTTAGACATATGTAGAGATATAACTAGTCTAGTGCCCCTTCTATTTTAAATTGTGCTGGGGGCTGCTTGTTTATTTTTGTGTTTTCTGCATTCTAACGTTATTTTTATGCAGATAATGTAAATATAATACGAAAAGGCTATTTTCAAGCGGTTAGCTTCGCTAGCGCTTTATGGCATGTGTCCGATTTTTATCGACACCGGAAACTTCCATAAAGCGCTACCTATCGACAACGGAAACTTCAACAAAGCCTCTACCTAGTACCTATGATTTGTTTCTAACACATATAACATATGTTAAATAAAATCAAGACTATCAAAACAACATTATCTTTCGGTTTTTAATTTTTTTTCTGATTTTGTTTGTCAATGAAATAAATTTATAATTGTTGTATTAAAAAAAGTTTATGTATAGGAGCATTTGGTGTCGAGATTAAATTTCCGTGACATCAGCTGATGGCGATCGGGCCCTGTGACGAAATTCGAAGTCAGCATGAAGTTTAGCTGATAACATTATCAACGCGTTAGATTTAAACTTTAGGAAGAAATGTATAGCGAGAAATATCATATTTGAACCCAATATGCACAGAAAAAAGAGGCATGAAAAATCTTGACAATTAGCACAAATTGAAAATTATATCTAATGAATGATTATTTTTGAAAGTTTGCTAAATTCCTATGCAAGGTATAAGTTGTAAAAATACTTTTTAAATTTGAATTTGTCCAATTTGTTAATTATCATTTTGAGCCTTTGAGAAGTAATAAAAATTAAAATACAGATGCCTACAGGCATATTGATAGAAATTCGCATACTTGTTTTTAGTAAAAAAAAAAAAAAAAAGAAAAAAAAAAACCAAAAAAAAAAAAAAACCAATTTATTGCTTATGCGACATATTGAAGAAAGTGACAATGATACCTAGGTTATTCCTGCAATGGACAATTAAATTGTTTTTTATACACTGACTTTTAGTGAACCTTTGAATTTTTAAAATACTAGTATTGATGGATTAAACAACAATTTTCCTTTTCACACGTTTTTTTTTATACAATGTTTCATGAAAAATATTTACCAAATACTCAGTATATGTTCGTTTATACATATCTTGCAAGACTCTTTTTTAAATAATTTTCATATACCATTTACTTATTCGAACATTTAAGTGTATGAAAAGTCAAAAATGTACTAGTACATTTCTTAAAACTTTATTATCTTGTTTACTTGTCTTTCTTCCTGTGAGAGAAATAGTTCATAATATTAACAAACAGATGTACTCAGTATCTGTATCAAAATATAGAATGAACAGTGATCGGTCTCAAAAGAAAAACGGATCCTTGAAAGTTCCGGTGCCTAGGAGAAGTAAGCATCCCCAATGACAGGTCACACCTGCTGACCCGCAGTGAGCCTACGAAACTGAAGCTCTCTGAAATTAATTCTCTGCTCGTCCATCCATTTTTCTCAGACCAGCCAGCTAAAGATCTATGTACAGTACTCCAAACCAATTAATCTAAAGAATTTGAATTATCATTTTATTTTCTTTTTGAGTTGTTTGCTATAGTAGCCTTTACAGTTACCTAATTTCAGAATCAATAGACCATGAAAGCCAATTAAATTTGCAACATCAACAAAAATTTTTTTTCGTTCTGAGCACTTTTGGACGCCACCAATGGAGACAGTTAGGGAGAAATTTTTGAAATTGAACTTCCTGTCTTTCAAACTGAAAATCTCAGGTTGATATTTTGACACAAACATTTGTGACATCAGTCTGGGATGTTATTGGTTTTACCATTTAGTTAAGTACTACAAAAGTCAGCGTGTCTGCTTCTTCGCTGATGACATTGGAAAAAGATATGCATGCTTACTTCAATGTCATCATTCAATGCATTTTTTTGTTATTGTACACTGTACATATTCGATGAAAAGCATGCTAACCGCTTTTCAGTACTTTCAGTACTTTGATTTTCTTAAGGTCAGACGATATATACCTTCTCCATATATCCGTTTTGTAGATCTTCTTAATGTATGAAAAATTAACAAAATTTTAATTACTTCCTGATTTCTAAACCTGTTTCTAATTGTTTTTGAAAATTTGAAACACTAAAAATGTGATTTTAATAAATTAAGTCTTTTTTTTTTTTACTAAAGGATTATATTTAGAAATACCATCCTCTAGTATCATAGAAAAATGCCTGGTAAGGTACTTCAATTTTTCCGAGTCAACATGTTACAGTAGTAATTCTTCAATGACAAAATTTTGGAAAAATATTTATTATTGAGAAACGTCTCATCTGTCCTTATTTCCTAGGCATTGGGAAATTGCTGCCAGCATTTTTCGCGGTAAAAAAATTTGTCTTTAGGTTTTTCCAAAGATTAATGTGTCCAAAACATTATGTTTACAATAGCTCCAAAACTATATTATATAATAATAAAGTTACACTTTTACAGTTTATAAATATTTTAATGATTAGCGGATAGAAAGAATCTTTTGATATCAAATACTTAGAAAGAAATATTCATCCAGTAATTTTTTTTAAAAATGCATATAGTTTTTAAAAAAAATACACCTGATCAATTCTTTGTCTTTAGTGCAAGCCAGCATCACTGAAAGAAAAACCTAGTTAATATAACAAGTGTGTCTAGTAGAGCTTTCGTCGTGATAAGTAATCATTCTGTTTACTGGTTAAGATAATGAGTAGTGGGTGTCACATGAAGCGGGTGTCGTATAGATACCTACTTACCTAGTGAAAGTTACTTATAAATTATAGATTTACTTATGTCATGTAATTAATTTACTCAATACTTAGTTATAAAACTACTTTTAAGGTAGTGATTGTATGGACAGTAAATGTAATAGTCTTCTTAGTGATTGCAGAAACAATGTTTATCAATGAGGGCAGGTTGGAGTTAGATAGCCTCTGAGTTGTTTTTTGTTATTATTATATTATTATGTCCAAATGTTAAGATTTGAAACTAAAAATACATTGCAAATGGCGAATTTCATAGGGGTCTTGTCTTAATACACGTCAAGCCATCAAAAACAGCCTTTCAGAGACTATTCACTTCCCCTTCATTGATAAACATATATCATGTCTGCAATGATGAATTTCACAAGGAGGATGTAATCAAACATATTTTCTTTAAATGATACATTTTAATACATTTTTTCTTTTTAAAATATCTTTTTAAAAATGCTTGTTTTGAAGAGATACTTTCTCTTTATTGATCAACAATATATTTATAATCTGTAAAAGATAAATTTACACCACACATAGTACAACTAGTTTTGGAGCTATAATTGTAAAAAAAAAAAGAAAAAAAACACAATCAATTGTATAATGGAAATAATTATCTGTATATCATTTACCTTTCATGATAATTGTAGCCTTACATATTTTTTTCTACTTTTAAACAAATTATAAACAGCTGATTTACATTTAAGCTTTAATGCTTTGGTCGAATTACTTCGCTGAGTTTGACAGAGACCCCATACATACACATAGAAGTGGTAGAATTCCCCATTAATCAAAACGCATTAGATAAACAAAAATAAATTAACATTGTATTTTTTCTCTGTATATCTTAAGGCGTATTTCTTTCGGGCGTCCTAAACCTAGGTGGGCTGACATTGGGCTTTCATTCGTAAAACTACTCTTAACATGCCAGGAGCTTGGTTGCACTCATTTTGTGGTAAGGTATGGCATTGAATTGCTCAATGTAAGAATTCATCCTATACAGCAAGGCTCATTTGTACGAGTTTCTTGTTGAAACATGTACCAGAATTTTTCTTTAAATTATGCATACTAAAGAAATTCGTGTTTAAAAAAAAAACAAAAAAATCCGTTCCCGATGTTTTATTACTGTCATTTGTAACTTTTTTGAAACATTTGGAGATAAAAAAAAACAGTGTGCAAGATCAAAAATCCATAAAACAATTCAAAATGGGACCAGCGCAAACACAGACCTTTAAAACATCAGAGTTTGGATCAGGTGCCATACAGGAGTGAGCATTGAATTTGAAGCAACCGCTAATGACAGATATAACATGGAGCGTTGTCATGCAACGCTTAATATCATAAATTATTGCATTCATAGTTGACTTTCTGAACTGCTTAATTATATAATTCTTTCATTAAGCGTCGATTTGACTTAAGCGGCTGAGAATGTCAACAATTAATGCAAAAAAATATGGCATTAAACGTAGCATTGTAAACCATAGTGATAATTATATCATTAAGCAACGTTTTAATATAAGTGGTTGGTACAGAGCATCCCATGCCATCAAAACTATGACATGAAAACTCTCTTTTCAGTTAAAATTTTAATGAGGAAAAAACATGAAAATGAATTATTTTATGATGCGTTTTATATAATGAGAAATATTTTATGAAAATTAAAATCTTATTCAAAATTTAAAGTCTATAAGCCTTGAACATTTTTTTTCTCCAAATGATGTCATGGGAAATGCAAGTGGTACTTAGAACCTACTTGAAAGAAAAATATGGAAAAAATACTAACAACATGGTAGAAAAGACATGCTAGACATAGATCGATGTTACCTGCTTTCCCAGGTCCTCCTGAGCTGAAACTGACGGAGCGCGTCCTCCTCATTCTCCTCCTCTTCCTCAGACTCCATCCTCTGTAACATCTGTATGGGGGACTCCTCGCTCATGTTCAGCGACCGCGTAGCAAAGTCCTTGTATATCAAACATGTTATACAGCTTTATTATTTAAATATTGACAATCTCCAATGGTATTACTTTTGAGTATAAATTAAATAAAGAAAAAACTTGCTAAATATATTTGTTAAAATAATGATACTTGTACAGTAGAACTTAGTTATAACAAAGTCTCTGGGACCTATATAACATTATTTCACTATATCCGTAATCCGTAATTCGTTATATTTGTATAAGGAATTCGTTAAATTAATATAGCTGGGGATCCAATATAAGTTCGCTATAGAGTAAAACTCGTTTAGTACGAACACGGATATTGCGAATTCACGGATATAGCGAAGTCATCTTGGATCCCCAGCTAAATAAATTTAATGAATTTCTAATACGGTTATAACGAATTACGGTTATAGCGAAGTAATTTCATAGGTCCCAGCGACTTCGTTATAACCGAGTTTTACTGTTTTCTGTATTCGTGAATTTACAAAATCCGTGTTCGTACTATATGAGTTTTACAGTACACAATCCCCATGTGACTCGCCTTGGACAAGATGTACAAAATAAAATTTATTTTTCTATAATATTCCAATGACATATGTGTAGACCATTTAAAAAAATATATATATACTGATGTAAAGCTTTATACACTACTGTAATCTTAATGCGTTGTATAGGTACTATGAATTTCAAATTTATCTATAAGTTAAATCTGCACTACTAAAGGTACAAGTACATGCAATTCAGCATGACTAATTATGACACTACTATTTGAGATTTTAAAGATTACTAGTATATAATTTACATAGATTTCCATTAAGAACCCAATCCTACCCGCAGGGGCCAACATTTAAACACTCTTCTATATGCACTATTTAAAGATGAATATTATTATTAGAAAATGGTAGAAAAATCCATACCCTGGACAACTGTATAAGGAATCTTAGGACAAATTGTGAAAATCCGGGTAAATCCTCAGCAACTGCTAGGCAGAAAAAATCTGAAGTTTCAAAATCCAAAAGCTGTGTGTTCAGGAACCAGACAAAATGTCGAAGCTCAGCCCACGAGGGGTCTCTGATACCACAATGTCTGTTTAAAGAAACATTCAATAGTTTATCAAAATTATGCGGAGCACAGGTAACGACTTGACAACCAGGGAGTTATTTCAAATAGCAGATTTAAATTTTTTAAATATGCTAATGACCAAAACGTTAGGAAGATTCCATTCAGTTACTTTTATATTGGAATAAATGTATTGGACATGTTAAAATATGTAGTAAAATTATTGAATGAATATCGAAAAATACACCTAACCTTGTTCTCGCAATAACGATTCACATCCAAACTCAGGCGGGGATATCATCCTTATGTTCAGACAATATCTTATACATGTACATAACAGTAAAGGAGAATAAACAATAACTAGTTTTTAATTGTAACGGAGACCGTTACAGATGTTCCCCAAACGCTCACCAACTCCCTTTTTGTGCCTTATACCCGTAAGACTTTTTTAAAATATGCTCAGTGCCGAAGGATTTCATAAAAGAATTATAAAAGTTACATAGGTCGAAAACATTAGATTTTCTGATGTCAGCATAAATTTGCATGTAAATTAGCTATCTGTTTATTTTTCCCACTGATGAATGAGTCGCAATGCATTATGGGCTATTACTAAAACTTCTCAGTTGTGTTCAAAATAAAGGGCAACTTGAAATGTCCCTTGGAAACTAATTCTCTTCAAAGATTGATGAGAGAAATATTAAAAAATAATATAAAGTCTTATATTTCTATATTCACATTTCCAAAATTTGCTTTATGAAGCCTTATATCAACTTATTATACATCGGCCTAAACCATTGTTCAAAGAGACGAAGGTGCTATCGTGTCGATAAGGCATTGGAAGGTTTTTTTTACGTGTCACAATTTTCATTTGATTTTATTGTGTTGGTAATGGCGTACCATAATTTCATTTTCTACGTGTGAGTTAAGAGCAGGCCGTAGAAGTGAGAAGGTTTATCCTTCCTACACAGAGTTGCGACTCTACGGCGATCATCCCGATCAAGCCACGATCTGGAATTTTTTTGGATCGGGGCAGATCGCAACCGATCGGCGTTTATATAGAGCAATTTGGCAAATTATGGTCTTCGTTACGACGGTAATACAATGTCCCTACGTCAAATGCGCTGCTAACACGCTTCTACTACGATGTTATGTAGACAGTTGCCTACAAGCGGCCGTGCTTACTGCGTTTACGCTTCGCTGCCACTACGACATTGAAGACCATACTACGACGCTACACAGACCAAGATGACTGTACCGCGATGTCGCTACGGTATTGTCGATCATATTACGATTGCATTACGCTTCTAGTACGATTTTTGGCGATGATGTAAATATATCTTGCAACCGCAGATTTTTGTAGTACGATTTTTGCGATGATACATACAATGTATCTTGCGACCGCATTTTTTTTGCGGCCTTTACCACATGGCTCACGGGCATTTTCAATTGTAACTGTACCAAGATGTGAAAAGTCTCCATTGCAAATGATCGTCACGTATAGTGTCACCCTTTACATGTAGTTTAAAGATAATGATTGGTCAAATATCAGCGCTATAAGAACTACTGTCTTATAGGTCGTGATATGATCGGCGTAAGGTCATTGTAGGTCTTCGTAGGATCCTCAGGAACGTAGAGAGATCGTAGTGAGAACGTAGTACGAAGTTACGTAGAAAAAGCGTTGTATGAGCGTACTTGGTAAGTTCCTACGCTCTTACGGCGCTTTTACTACGATCACGACGATTTCTCCACGATGCTTCCGCGCTGCTTGTGCGATTACGGCGCTTCTACTACGCTCTTTTTACGACTTAACCCCGATTTTTGTGGGCCACGATCCCGCTACGTTTGTTTTGGACATGTTCAAAATAAGCGTGGTAAGAGCGAAGAGCTCTCCGATCATGAAAACTCTACTGCGATCATACTACGCTTATGACGACTCCACAACGTTTCTCTTGCAATTTGTCACGATCGGCTACGCTTTCGCCTGTACGAAAATTTACGCCCTGACTCCAGGCGGAATTCAGAAGACGGAATCCGCCTATCATCTATAAGGAACTTAATAAGGCTTTAGACGGAGTCCGGGTGGAGTCAGGGCGTAATAGGGCTCGAAATATTTAAATGAGTTAAGGCGTATTCCGCCTTTCCTAATATGGATTACCTGCAAGGCGTATTCCGCCTTACCTACAAGGCGTATTCCACCTAACCTGCAAGGCGTATTCCACCTAACCTGCAAGGCGTATTCCGCCTAATCTGTAAGGCATATTCCGCCTAACTTCAGGTAGGCGTATTCCACCTTACTAGCAAGGGGTATTCCGCCTAATGGTTAGAGGGATTTTGCATTAATGTTTACATAATCTACATGTACTTATCACAGCTAGTGTATCAGATATTGTTGTTTCACACTTTTGCAAACTTAGTGATTAAAAAAAATTAAATTATACAAATTATTATTATATCATTTATTTTCTAGTTCTTTAAAATTCAATGACTACAAAACATGTTTACATTTCAAAATGTCCTGCCTTGCCTTCACATGAAATTAAAAGATAAAAAATATTGTACCAAAACTTGATTTAACAATTAGATGTTAATTTACAACTGGTTGAATATTTTCACAAAATTCTTTCTGTCTGTAAGGAAATAGTGTGTCATTTTTATTGTTCTCCTTCCTAAGTTATCAGTGGTATAACCTAGCTATCTTTTTTATGATTCCAGCTTTCCTTTGCCATCCTTCACACAACACATGATGAAGTCTGTAAAAAAAATACAAATCTGAGATGAATTTGTCATTTTAAAAAAACTCTTCAACATTTTTCAATAAAATGCTTCTTTTTAGAATTCTATTTTGAATTACACATCAGCTAGGATGCAAACATTCTTGTGTGATTTTTCTCAACACTAAAACTTGCATAATATAGAATAATTTTTCATTTATATCTATCAGTTGTCTGATATCTTCATGTATTCTTACCTCTCATAACCTACTGTGGATATCAGCCAGTTATGTTCATAGATAAACTGGCTCCCATTACTCTCCACTACATTTGAATGAAGCACGTGTTAGATTGCATTCCTTTTCCCCATGAATATTCAGCAAGCTCTCAAAGAAGAACAGAATTGCCTGTTTACTGGAAAGGGTGGATGGGCGGTGGCTTCTGGCCTTCATCCTGACTTGCTGTAGTTGCCGCTATCCTCATTTTATCTTTATCAGCCATAATCGCTAAGGACTTGTACATGTCGAAGTGCTGAAATGTACAACACTGCACTCAGTGCACTGCAGAAAATCCTAATATTTACAATTTCAATATTAAAGAGGTTTTAATTATTTCATAATTTTCATACATTTGAAAAGGGTACTAACATAAGACCCCTTTCTACAAATATATTTTTAATTAACACGTATAATCAAATGATAAATAAATAGCTTCTCATGGAATATGTAGATCTAACTTATATCAATTTATCATATGTGAATAATACTCTTATCCATGTATGTTTTAGAATGTAAATGGTGACTTACAGATCTCAAACCTGACTCCTGATCCAAACTAAGCAGCAAACTACACTTTTAAAAGGGTGTTTGGGTAACAATTCCACTAACCACTGGTTAAAACAGTGCTTAGACACAAATCATAACAAAATTTCCAACCGTGATTTTAAAACTGGAAGTAAGTGACGGTCGCTAATTTTAATGGGAAATCATATTTCCGGAAAACACATTAAAATAAGAAAAGGATATAAAAATTGAACAATGACTTAATATAGTTTTTTCCCTATCTTTTATCTCTGCACTTTTTAACATTTTACTCCAAAAGGGAAACACTCATAATATTGAGAAAATTTGCAGGGGTGGGGGTGGGGGGGTGATGGGGGGGGGGGGGGGGTTGAGGCTACCCTACATTTGGCAATAAGAAATGGCGCCTGAAATTTTATGCGCATTTTTTTAAAGATCTGGGTTAGTGTAGAGTGTATTGTGAATATATGGGACCTCAATGCTATTGGAATTAATTAACAGAGTAATGGTGGAGTCCAAATTTTGGCTGTACGAAATAAAAAAAGGGAGAGAGGGAAAAAGAAAAAACAAAACAAAAAACACGGCTTAAAATTCAACTTACCGTTGTTTTCCACATTTATTCCTGTACCGAGGTCCATCCCTGTCCATTTAGCACATGATGTTAATTTGCTTCACTTCAAAGCTCAGTAGAATAACACTAAAAGTTGTCACTCTTTTTTTTCCAAAAAACACATATCGAATGAACAATCATCTTCTTAATAATAATTTGCAGGCATACATCTTGCCTAAGTTCCTTTTTAACTGAATGAAATATAAAGATTCATCGACCAAATTGACAACAGTCATCACTTTCAAAATCTGCATTCAAACTGACCAGTGCATCCAAAAAGAGGCTCTGCCTGAAAATTTCCGCCCCAGTAGAGGGGGGTCAAGCAGGTGCGCATTGGAAACGTATATCTGGTATATAAAATATGGCAACAAAAAACTTACTCATCTAGGAAACGCAATATTCAATGTTATACAAAGCATAATACTCGAAGTCAAATAAATTGATTAAAAGTTATGTTGACTATTTTTTACAAATATCTCCCCCATTAGTGCCTTAAGAAAACAAGGTCATCTAGAGGAATAAAACGTGTTGTCATAATTTAAACTGTTCACAATTCTAAGATTAATGCAGATTCCGTCTAAGAGCTAAGCCGGAAAACGTCTAACAAAAATACGCCTAGGATTTAAGGTGGAATCCACCTAAGATATGAGGCGGAAAACGGTTAAAGCTTAGACGTTTTCCATGTCCGCCTTAGGTACGGCTTGGTCCTCCTAGCACTT
The DNA here is from genome assembly GCF_032062105.1 of Saccostrea cuccullata. NCBI lineage: Eukaryota > Metazoa > Mollusca > Bivalvia > Ostreida > Ostreidae > Saccostrea > Saccostrea cuccullata. The sequence continues at coordinate 76,620 of NW_026924329.1, forward strand.
AACCGGAATCCGTCTCAGTCCGCCCGGACTCCGGCTGGAAAACGGTTAAGAGTTTCGTACGGGCAGCCACGCTTTGATCGTAGTAGAAGCGGCGTCTATGTGTGAACGGGGGGTAAGTGAAATTGTTGTATGACCTGTGTGGTCTCCAGACAAATAGTTGTGTGCATTTGACCTGAATGTTTGGTGTGTTTGAGAAGTTTTCCTGTGTGGACAGTAAAGTACCGTATAAGTAGAATTTGTAGCGAGGATTTAATTTTGGCATTATTAGCGAGGGTGCTGACATCGCTAAAATTGAATATCGCTAAAGATTAATTGCGTATTAATTGTAATAGCTCTTTTAGCAAGCATTTCAAAATCGCTAAAATTACTTCTCGCTATAAATAAAATACCAGATTTTAGGTAGAGATCGCCAAATTTGCGGCTCGCTAAAATTTCCACTTATACGGTATTTTGAGTACTTTGGCAGCGGTGAGTTTGAAATGTTTATTTTCTTATCTAGTTTATTTTTTGTTTGTTTTTTTTCTTTTCCTAAAGTTATTACTATGTTAAGTTTTATTTGTGATAGATAATATACCCGTTATCAAAGACCTATATATAATAAACAAATAATAATTATGCTAAGTATTTAAGTTTAATGTTTTATTCGAGTTGGCAGGTATTGTCCACAGTGGTCTACACAACAGTGGGGCAGCCGGCAAAATGGCATACCCGCAACATCAACATAAGTTGTGCCCTCCCTGACGGGAAAAGTAGCACGCTGGGTTGACCTCAATCGTGCTACGGACACATTTCAACACAAATTGACTTTTAATTATATTATTTTGCTTTAGATTTACATTATATAAGATATAATTTTCAAAGTCAACATCATATATCAACATCAAACATCACAGATATCAACATCAACCACAAAAAATCAACAAAATCAACAGTTCAATGGTTAAATTGAAGGTGACGATTTCGCCACACGACCACTGTGAAGTATAGTCTACTGTCTTTCCCCGAACTCCTTGAAATCATGGATAAATCGCCAAGTTGACACTTGTCACGCATGGTATTCGGTCAGAGATCATTCCAAAGGTCCTTGAATACGGAAATAGCAGGCAATTCTGATCAGCACCGTTAGTCTCCTTCAACGAAATCTCCAATACCTGAAAAGACAAAAACAAAGCCCCACAGCAGAAAAAGATTCTCAATAACATTTCCATAACTTTAAGAAATTGGCTATACCTAACCCATGTAAAACAATGTAAACGTAATTTAAACAAACAAAAGGAGAAAGAGTATATACTTAACACTTAGCTCAAGGGTTGAGGTGGGAGGGTATTTCATAATACAGAAAAATAAATCGGATACTTTCATCACCCACCTTTCACTTTCATTGATGCATAGAAAAGGGGAGATAACCCGTAAACCTAGTGACTACGTACTGACACTGTATGGATGGATAAATAAATTCCGGCTTATCTCATTTATTCGATTTTTCACAAAAAGGAGGTGAATGATGACATATAATTAAAGGATAGAGCTTTGATAACGACGCATATTGTGAGATGAACTCAAATATGCGGTATTATCAAAGACCTATATATAATAAACAAATATGCTAAGTATTTAAGTTTAATGTTTTATTCGAGTTGGCAGGTATTGTCCACAGTGGTCTACACAACAGTGGGGCAGCCGGCAAAATGGCATACCCCCAACATCAACATAAGTTGTGCCCTCCCTGACGGGAAAAGTAGCACGCTGGGTTGACCTCAATCGTGCTACGGACACATTTCAACACAAATTGACTTTTAATTATATTATTTTGCTTTAGATTTACATTATATAAGATATAATTTTCAAAGTCAACATCACATATATCAACATCAACCATCACATATATCAACATCAACCACAAAAAGTCAACAAAATCAACAGTTCAATGGTTAAATTGAAGGTGACGATTGCGCCACATGGGCACCTGGTGGGGGTAGGCAACTTCAATTTAACCACCCACCATGGACTCCTAGCCTACTCAAAACCCTCAGCAACCCATCCATCGTGAACATCACTCTCTCTAATTTCTAACCCACTGTAGATTAATGCTGCATTAAAATAAATCTGGTCACCCTTCAAATTTATCGTGCCTTACCCCCCCCCCCTTTCCCTGATTTTATATCTTTCGAAGTTGTATTGCTTTGGGTCTCTATTTCTATTACTAATATCCAGCTATTTTACTCAGTCAGAAAGAAAGAACTAACTGGACTAATGTAAGAAAATAAAGTAGAAAATATGTTTTATCTAGATTTATCCCCCCCTTTTTTTATTTATTGGTTTATTCATTTGAATTTTATTTCTTATTCATTTTTAGGTCATTTGAAAGAAAAATGTGTAATATACTTTCCTGCAAAGATTACAAACAAGATGAATGAGCACCTATACTCTCTACCACCCACCCCCCCCCCCCTTCAGCATGATTATGTTGTTCCTGTATTGTAGACAATAATTTTAAGTGTTCACATTCCCACTCTGTCAGGTGCAGAACATGTTTTGTGATATTTTGTAATGTATCTTGCCAGTTCTGAAGAAATGAGGTTATCTAAGTACTACTTCTTTTTTAAACCAACTCATCCGAAGACCATGTAAAATTGATTAAATCTTGTATATACTATTTACCTTTCAAGCCAAGAAACACAATAGGGTACTTTGTATTTACTCCTAAGCATTTGTAAATGTAGATGGACTGTACAAGACATGTAAGGCACATATGACTAAAACCTTTATTCTAAATCCCTTTCCAGCAGATACTCTATCAAAAAGGCATGATCTTACTACACCTTAATCTTCCTACTTTGGGAATTTTGGGGAGGGCCCCCCCCCTTTTCCTCTTGCAAAAATATGCTATGGAATGGGTTATTAAAAATATAGACTTCAAAATTCTTTTTAAGGCTGTAAAAAATAGATTTATGATAGAGAGCATGAAAATTAATATGCTAAGTTAGTGTAAAAATATCCTTTCTATAATACCCTAAAATGCTGTCGAAGTTTATCTAATCTTAGCACTATGAAACGTTAACTCCTACTCACTTGTGGATTTGTATTTGTATCCCCTAGCTAACCTGTATTTTACTCCAGCATGCTAGAGGTTCACGACGAGATACTTTTGACTTGGCTCCGAGGTACATAAGGAGCGTAGGGACGTTAACCGAGGCTCTTATACATGTAGGAGTAACCTGTATTTGTACCCATTAGCTGATGCATGGATGTAAACTACATGTACATATGCAATTATGCACCGACTAATGCATCTTAATCTCATATGAGATTAATGTGTAAAAAAGAAAATAATTCAGCTAACTGCTCACATGAGGGATAAACACATACCATATTACATGCGAATGGCAACTGGGTTTGAACTGATATTTTCAATGAAGAAATGCCCCTAAGATATGCATATGTGTAAGCTAACAGTAAGCGCCTACTATTAAAAAGAAAATATTGTAGGAAATGGATCAGATTATAATCTAGCCTGTGGTACAATATGTATCTAACCCATCCCCCCACCCCGAATTTGTATCTCTATGCTGTTAGGAATTCTCGCCTTATGCGGTTCTTTCATTTTATTTATTTATTTATTTTTTAAATCTTATAATTCCACATGAATAAAACCAGTTACCTAAACAATTTATCCTTTATGAGTTTAAAATCTGTGGATATAGAATTTTAACTGAAGCAAGTTTTATCTGTGTGAAAATAGCAAATCTTTTGTATCTAATAACTTAGAGACACAGCAGAAACCAACACTGACAAAAATTTAAGCCCCATTTTAAACCTTATACTGGAAGTCTCATTATAACCCTCTTTATTTCATTTATTTGTTGATTTATTTATTATTATGACCACTCATACAGCATATGCCATAAGGAAAACAAATAGAAAGACCAGCACTGCGAGCCTTATTCAAATGAGCCTGCATTGACTTTAGCACCTAAAGAACTCTGTAATTTGTCCCTCATCCCTTTGCGAAACTGAATTACTTGATTAAAAATGGTAAAAGTTCAGGGACTTGAAGTTGCATTTCCTATTTTGAGGTTCACTTTCCCTGATGAGAAAGATAACTCAAAGGGATAAATGTTAATTTACTAATAATTTTGACAAGATTAGCCTATAAATTATTATTTATTTTATAGTCTTTTATTTGTAGAATTATATTTAAATACCTAAAGATTTTCTTCTTGTAAAAGTCTTAAAGAACATTGTCAGGAAATAAAAGCCCGTGCTGAAATTAATCTCTGTGTGAATTATCGACATTTGTGAAATAGTCTATATAATAAATTTAGTAAAATAAGTTTACCTGATTTTTCATGTTAACTTAAGATGGTACAAAACTTTTCATTTACTAAACACAACTATATAAAATACAAGGCCTTTATGCAGTTAAGGGGTGAGAAGTCATTAAATGTATGTGTCTTTATTGTGTTATCATGAAATCATCAAACCTACTCAAATAAGGTACAGGCCCTGTTAGAAAAATTCATAATTATGTTCATATACACTGAAGACGGCTTCCAAATGAACAAACAGCCTGACCTTCATTTATTTCCTTTATTTATAACTTTAACCAAACCAAAATGTCAACATAGAATATATATGTGAAACAAGCCTTTGACCCCCTCTTACTTAATCTGAACACTTATATATACATATATTAACCAGCAAAATAATAGCTAGACTTGCTAGATAATAGATATCTACATGTACTTAATTAAATAAATTCGGGAAATCCTATCTATATCAACTAGTGAACCATTGAGGCCCTAAATTACTATGCACACATTGTTATTGTTCTGGTTGAGTCTGAAGTTGTCCTCCTTGTCAACCCCCTACGAGAAGAGATATCCGAATAGATGAGGATGCTGCTGGTCCTAATATAACTATTAATATGTAGATTTGACAGACAATGTACAATTCAACTCGGGTGCATAGAACCTATGCCCCCAGCTTTTACAGCCTGAATTGTTCATTGCAATGCTTCCATCCAATTGAAATTTTTTGACTCAAAATCTATTTAGTCATCAATCGTATTTACTTACCTTGAGTTTTGTCGTAGCATGTGTACATGTACAACTGTAAATATGTATAAACAAATACACATGTTATTTCATGTTAAATTCATATACATAAAAATGCATTAATTGTAATATAACATTCAAAAGCACCACAATTTGTTCTTTATTTTACTTCGAATTATTTTATTTCACAATTGATTACTGCCTTTGTTGCAATTCCATACCTTTCATGCCTCTCTTTGGACCATTGTTAAAGTTGAATGGCCTTGATTGAAAATTTATATCCTTTAATTAGAGTCCTGTTCCTATGTGAATCAGGGTAAATAACATTTCTAAAGACATGATACAATAGCTTTATCAAACTTTAATTTATTCTCAATCTGTATGTATTCTATTTATTCACTGTTTTAAGGAAAAGGTTTTATGTCACAAAATATTTTGAATAAACTGATAAATACAACAAGCCCAAAGTTACAAAACCATACTCATATTGTAAGAATTATAACTATGTATATTCCCATTTCTAAACCCCTTAAAGATAGGCCAAGGGACCTAAGTATCTAAATATAGGCTACCATGTGTACGGATGTTTGACCAATGACCTTGAATAACATGGACCGAATAAAGTTGAAGTTCAGACCTATTTTTAGATTAGCTCATTTTGTTTAAATAATATTTCACTAAGTACGCTTTTCTTCATTCAAAATATACTGATGAAGTTGGTTATTATTACCATACTTGTATATCTTGTACCATGTGCCAGTGTTTAAAGTATGGACGGGAGGCAAATCGATCTGTTTCAATCCAATGAAATACAGTGTTTTAAGTAGTTCCGGATTGCAACCAGGAAAACGCTCACTGCATTGTTTGCGTAGGACTTAATCTTGATTTCTAAACTGAATCAAATAGTCCCTTAACTACCTTTTCAACCCCTTATGGCCTTTTATTAAAAATGTTACACTATATTATAAAACTTTCGTACATTAAATATGCGGGAATTCAAGCAGTTTCGAAAATTTCAAGTAGTTCCGGTTATAGCCACTTATCGGGATTATTAAATTGGAATCGTATCAAAATTCATTATAAATGATCAATTTGTAGAGAATTCCCTACAATGAGACCTTAACATGTAATTTATATATGTATTATATAAATAAAAATATAAAGGAGAAAACATGATGTTTGAGCAAATTTATTGAAAATGAAAACATGAATTCATCTCAACATGAAGTGAACTTACGTTTCTATACACGTTCTCAGCCCTTTTCAATTCAATTTAATTATTTACAAATATTTCAATGTAAAATGAAATTATATTTTTGTCCTTTTTAATTTTTTTTAAAATCTTGTATGGTGTACAACTCCTTTGAGAAAACACCGTCCAAAGTAAATCCAGAACTACTTAAATTTGGATGTTGTGAAAATTGCTCATTATTTTGGAGATGCTTCAGAGTATTAGAAAACCCAAAACTCTTGAGAAAGAAGGAACACCAGTGCCTTATCCACACATCACCAATCAATTAGGTACCCTTAAAATGTTTCAGAAAACACCTACAACTTTAGAAACAGCATGTAATATTTCTACTCAACGTAAATAAAGCGCTTCTGGTAGTAAACATTAAGCCGTTAACATGGAAAGAGAGACGGACTTGTTGATCTAGCTTTATCATCTAAATTTCAGACAATATATTCAGCTTCGTTTATACAAAAATTCACAAAAAACAGAAACCATTTTGTATGTTTAATTTTAATTTTTAAGCGAAAATTATCCGGAACTGCTTAAAATCCGAAACTACTTAAAGCACTGTATTTGCCATCGAGCAATATCAATGTTGATAAGATAATCCATAGCACTTTTGCACAGTAAGAGAGATTTTGGAAGTCAGATTTTTACTTAGTTATTAGCAGTAAAGTTAAAGGTATTTTATGATCCAGATAATATGTACATATGTTTTTATGATCAGAGAATTATATAAAGTGTATGATAATTTATAGAAACTGTTATCATCTGGACTCCCAGCCATATACTGTAGTTGTGTGATAAACCATATGGGAGCTTGCCTATTCCCTCAGAATGGTATGCTATTGTTTTTATGATTTATTGTTTATTAGTAGAAGGTACATAATGTCTTTGAAGATATTATAGCTTTAATAGTAATATATATATTTTGTTGTAAAGTATTTTAATTATATGCACAAAGTGTAAATTCTAAGGGAGTATTATATTATATCCAAGATGTGTAATGAATGTAAGAGTTACCTCCCTTTATGCAGCATTGTGTATAATATTGGAATTGTGCATTAATGATTTTATGATTTTACTCAATATTGTTATTATTTATTTCAGGGCAATAGTGAATATATTTATATCTACAACCATTAATAAACAGTGTGTCGAACCCTGACAGGTGTTTTCGTTATTACGATTCCATAACCCTGTTACAATTCTTTGATTGAAACTTAAGTTTAAAAACTGGAAATTATGAAAAAAATATTTCATAATACAGAAAAATAAGTCGGATACTTTCATCACCCACCTTTCACTTTCATTGATGCATAGAAAAGGGGAGATAACCCGTAAACCTAGTGACTACGTACTGACACTGTATGGATGGATAAATAAATTCCGGCTTATCTCATTTATTCGATTTTTCACAAAAAGGAGGTGAATGATGACATATAATTAAAAGATAGAGCTTTGACAACGACGCATTATGTGAGATGAACTCAAATATGCGGTAACATATCAAATTACTTCTTATTAATGCCTTATTACCGACTATGGAAACCCAAACTTTGAAATTATGTGTTATTATAGGTGACCAGCTCGACTAGCTGTGTACGTATACATCAGTACATGTAGCCTTCGTGTGATGTTATAGGATAATGTCATGTTACTGCAGCGTTGGAGAAAATCCTACGTACTAAGACGTTGACAGTTGATGTGAACTGTACGTGTTGCAACGATAACAGGAACTCTAACCAACGATTGTGTGTAATACTATATATTTACGAACAGAACGATCAATACCGTAACGTCTTGGGTCACATTTATATAAAGATATGCAGATATGTGCACGTTTCAAAAAAACATTCGTCTGGTCGGGTTTGACAATATTTTAGTCTGTGTATAGACACTGTTATCATTTTTTGTTTGTTTGTTATTATTTTTTTTTTTTAGGATTTTTTATTTGTATGAGTGTTGCAGTTGTGTGTGCAGATATATCTTGTTTTGAGCACTATAATAAACTTTTGTTTGCATGTACTCTTTGTCCTTTTTACAAGGTTTGGTTCCAGCGGGGGGTTATTTCCATGCCTTTTGTCATAAATCACAAATTGTGAGAACATGATTATACATGACTTTTGTGCATAGTTTTAGACAACAGTACAAGTTGTGCCATTATCATTTAACCCCTCAAATTGTATCACAATGTTTTTATGTACATGCAAACATGCAAACATCAAAGCGTTTTACGGTATTTGAAGCTACTATCAATCGTCTATAACAACTCCAATATTTATTGTAAGCATGGAGAAGTGTCTTAACAATGTAGCATATAATCTTTCAATTTTGTTCTGATAAAATGAAAAACAAGCTCTACGGTTTTTCCGGTAATGAAGTAAATATTATGCAGTAAACCGACAAAAACCACGTGTCGCAATTGAATCGTAAACACGTAGTAAATTGTCTTGCTTTCGGACCCATTCAGTTGATTGGAGAACAGGTGTGACGAAAACATTGTCACCTGTTAAAAATTGCCTACCATTTAGGGAAGTGTACCGGACCTGTTACAATGATATAAATTATATGTCATTTACTGCACTGCACCCCCGCGTACGTGCATGCACGTGCAAGATGCTCATGGCATGTTTTCTAAACCATTACATGTAACATATATTTACTTCCTGAGAATCGACAGAAAAAAAAATCAGGAAATATAAATGTTACCTTTTTCAAATGTGTCATTGATTTAACGTATTACGCACATAAATGCATGTCCTTGCTTTTAATTTCCATAGAAGCATAATGTAAAAGGTCAAGGTCGACAGCCATGTAGCAAGTTGGTGTAAATAGAGCTCCGTGAAATATACTTAAAACAGGGATAATTCTACTCCAGCATACGTGAGTTTGTGTTAAAGTGTTATGTAGTGATCATAGTACCATATGCTAGTAGAGGAATTGAACTTATAATTTAAATCATGTAAAAATACCGTCGAACATTTTTGTCAGAGTTAGTGAAGGCATGGTGAGTAGATCTCAGCTGGGATCTCCATTAAAATGCCAAAGCAAAATAAACACAACAAAAAAAGAGCAAGATTAAGTGAAGCAAGTGATTCCTCTATGGCTAACTCAGATAACGATCTTCACAAACTAGATGATTTATTAGAAAGCTTCTCGCATGATGAAGAAACTGCTAGAAAAGCTGTGAGCATTATCCTTAATAAAGAAGTGATAAAAAATATCATCTCAGAAACATTTGCTGATAAAATTAACATTATGCAATCACAAATAAACCAACTAGAGACACGTCTTGATGACTTAGAACAGTACTCAAGAAGAAACTGTCTAAAATTAACTGGAATTCCAGAAAATAAAGAGGAAAATACAGATGAAATTGCCATGAGGGTCATTAATAAACTCGTCCTATTTCCAGAAAATACTTCCGTTGGCTTTGACAAGATTGGACGGACCCACCGTGTGGGCAGATTTCCAGGTAAAACCAATAATACGGCCGGACCCCAGCGACCACGGGACATTATTGTCCAGTTCCTATCATATAGAGATCGAGCCATGGTTTACGCCCATAAAAGTAACCTTAAAACCTTCAATGATAATGACGCAAACGGTTACAAAATCTTCGTTAACGAGGCCCTTACGAAAAGAAGAAGTGACCTATTGTTTCAGGCGAGGAAATTCGCACGGGAACAGCTGATTGACGCAGCATGGACCTATGACGGGCGAGTGATTGTAAAACGCTGAATGATAAGAAAATAACAATTAGCTGTCTCAGTGATTTGCAAAAACTAACCGCTCGAAGCCACAGACGTCCACACCAGCTCCCCAGTACGGGTAAAGTACCAGTATGCACAACTTACATTGTTGAGTGGTAAGACTTTAGTGTATGGGGATTTCCGTGTCTATTTATAGATCAGTGGAAGGTTTAAATAAGTAATATTCTAATCATGATTACATGACTTGACTTAATTTGCGTTTAAGCGTTTTCTATTCATCATACAAAATATAAATTATTTAAATAACACGTCTAATCAATGATTTTCTAATCATTTTGTATTTTACGGAGCAGCAATGCTTATCTTGTATACATGTACTTACATGTAATGAGGTTTTTGTACATACTTCTCATTATAGAAATATCTCTACTTCGTATTGCTTGTCATTACAATACGAAAGATGTCAGTCCTTCAAGACATTTCTTTTCTTATTTAGTTTGTATATATATTTTTTCTTGTTTTGTTTTTTCGCACACTTATTTGTCTAGTAATTGTGTGGATTTGGTTCTGTGTTTAGTATTCTTCTATTTATATCCGGTTTTATACAGATTTCCACGACCCATGGCTTTGCTCGCTATCTTCCTTGAATATATTCTTATTTTTGACACCAATGATTGAATTTGTGAATAGTATATCGATGCCATGGATAGTAAGTAGTTTTTTATTCATCCCTTTGTATGTCGCCAACTGCAGTGATAAATATTGTAATATTCATTATCATGTCACTGTGGTTCGCATTCTTCTAATACTTGGATGCATTGAAACAAACCCAGGTCCTTCAAATAATATGAGACTTAGTTCATTGAAAATAGCACACAACAATGTGTGCAGCTTATTACCAAAACTTGATATTATAACTGCAGAACTATCACATTTTGATATTGTAACAATTAGTGAAACACATCTTGATAACAGCATTGAAAATGAGGTATTAGCAATAAATGGATTTCATCCGCCTATTCGTCTAGACAGAAATAGGCATGGAGGAGGAGTTGCAATGTATATATCCAATGAACTTGCATTTTATGAGCGTAAAGATTTAAATACTAATAATTTAGAAATCTTATGGTCAGAGGTACATGTGATTAAGAAAAAAATTCTTGTTGGTGTATTGTATAGGCCACCCAATTCATTAGCAGACTATTGGGACAGTTTTTGCTCCAATATTGAAAAGGTACTGGAATGTAATTTACCAATCATTCTATTAGGATATTTTAATGTCAATGTTTTGATAGATCAAAGTTCACAGTTTAAACTTCTCTTACAAAGGTTTGGTCTCTCGAATTTGATTCATGAACCTACTAATTTCACTCGAAGTGTGGGTACATGCATAGATCTAATCATTACCAACAACACTGGTATAATTAATGAGAGTTTTGTCTACCCCCCCCCCCCCTTGTTGTAGTAGTCATTCTGTAACCGGAGTGGAAGTTAAGTTTCATATATTGAAACAGTATGCTTATAAAAGAGAGATAAGGGACTATAAAAGTGCTAATTATAAAGGTCTTAATGATGAATTAAATGCAACTGATTGGGACACTGAAGTCTTTAATTCTAATAACATCAATGAGATAAATACAAATTTTGTAAACAAAATAAATGCATGCATTAAAAAACATATCCCAACAAAAACCATAACAATCTGTCCCAGAGATAAGGCATTTATGAATAATTCTATTAGAAAACTAATGAGGAAAAGAAATCGTATACACAAGAAAGCAGTGAAAACTCAAAACCCTCAACACTGGGAACACTACCGCATTTTTAGAAACAAAGTAATTGATGAAATTAGAGCTTCACGAGATAGACTCAACCAAAAACTTTCAGACCAAATAGATAAATCTATACCCCCTGGAAAATGGTGGAGAATAGTTAAATCTTTATCCAAACAAAATAATAAAAGCAAACCACCACCACCTTTAAAGTCCTCAAATTATACATACTTTCATCCTATTGAAAAAGCTAACTTACTCAATGAATATTTTGCTGGAGTTTCAACCCTTTACAATGAACCTGAGGTACCATTACACGGACCGGAACCACCATTAAACTTTTCATTTGATGATTTTGTTATCACAGAGCAGGAAGTATTGGATCAGCTCCAAGTTATAAATGTTACCAAACCTCCAGGTCCTGACTGTATGTCACCTTTAATTCTTAAAAATATAACTAACTCGATAGTAAAACCCCTTACCAAACTATACAATTCTTCACTTACTACTGGGCAACTTCCAGACATTTGGAAAAATTCACAAATTACTCCCATCTATAAGAATAAAGGAAGTGCACAAAATGTTAATAATTATCGTCCAATATCAATAACCTCAGTTGTACGTAAAATCTTAGAAAAAATCATATTCAAGCACTTGTATAATTATTGTCTTGAAAATAATTTAATTAATAAATATCAATCTGGATTTCAACCAGGTGATTCCACAACTAGTCAGATATTAGAAATATATCACACAATAATATCTAGTCTTGATCAAGGTAAAGATATTAGATTTGTCTTTTGTGACATTTCAAAAGCATTTGATAGAGTATGGCATAAAGGTATCCTTTATAAACTAAAATATAATGGTATATCAGAACAAATTGTTAATTGGATTGAGAATTACTTGTCTGATAGAACTCAAAAAGTAGTTCTTGATGGCTTTTCATCAACTACTAGAGCTACCAATTCAGGTGTCCCTCAAGGGTCAGTCCTGGGTCCCTTTTTATTCTTATTGTATATTAATGACATATCTGAAAAATTATCATGTCCTGTAAGGCTTTTTGCAGATGACACCTCTCTTTATGTCATAGTTGATGATGATATTATTAATTCTGCAAACATATTAACTAAAGATCTTGGACAAATAAGACAGTGGTCTAATATATGGGCAGTAGAATTCAATCCTTGTAAAACAGTCAATCTAGATTTTAGCAGGAAAAATATTTGCCATCCAAAAATTAAGTTTGGTGAAGATGGGCCCACTATTAAAAATGTTGAAACACATACTCATTTAGGAATAAGATTCAAGATGGTAATTGGAGATCCCACATACTTGATATTCATGCTAAAGCATGTAATCGCTTAAATATCTTAAGAATGTTAAAACACACACTTAAGAGGGATGCTTTGATAAAAATATATTTTGCTTTTATTCGTCCTGTTCTTGAATATTCAGATATTGTATGGGATAATTGTACTGAAAGAGATGCAAAATTACTTGAAGATGTTCAAGTTGCAGCTGCACGAATAATAACCGGTTTAAGAATCAATTCATCAAGATCAAAGCTTTATGAAGAGCTTGGCTGGGATACTCTTGAAATAAGAAGAAAAATACATAAACTAGTGTTATTTTATAAAATAGTGTATGGATTAGCACCCCAGTATTTGCAAGATTTATTACAACAATGCATTCTTCCAGATAATTCTTATCCCTTAAGAAATCAGGACAATCTTACATTTGATATTCCACAAGCCAAAACAACTTCATTTATGAAAAGTTTCCTCCCTTCAACTTTAAGACTTTGGAATGATTTACCATTTAATATCCAAAACCTTTCTTCACTTACATCATTCAAGACTGCCATAAAGAATATATACTGCATAATACCTAAGAAATATTACAATTATGGAAGTCGTAAAATGAATATATTGCATTGTCAATTGCGAAATAATGCTAGTAATTTAAATGATGACTTATTTAATCATTTTTTAAAGGAAGATAAAAGTTGTGACATGTGTGGGTTTAGTTCAAAAACATCATATCACTATTTTATGAATTGTCCAAAATACTGTATGCAAAGACAGAATACAAAACTTTAATACTTTGCAATTACCAATGCCTTTATGTTTACAACTTATTCTAAATGGAGACAATAATCTTACATACAACCAAAATATTGCAATATTTAAACTTGTTCAAGAATTTATTGCAACTACAAAGCGATTTGCATGATATTCTATCTGCTATTTTTTCAATTGTCAAGTCACAGAACCAAAACCTATTTCTTTTTTCTTATTCATTCTTTTTTTTAAAAATTTTTATAATTATTAATATAATTGCCAGTCATATATGTTAAAATATAAATTTAAATTATATTATCAGCTCATATATTTCTCCTTTTTTATGTTCTCCTTAATTTGCCTTGTCATATACATTTCTACTGAATACTAGTATATGCATGTATATATTTACATTTTTCAATGTTATACTAATAATGTTTACTTGTACATGATTTTGACCTTGTATTGTGGAAAGGACTCATATAGGCAGTGCCTGCTGTCCAATCCAATTATGTTTTTTCATAATAAAATATTGTTTAAATTAATGTAGAAAATCATGTTACCTACATGTATTAATAATCTAAATTTCAATCTGCTTTGTTGAGAACCAAGAAAGTTATAGGCATTTAACGTGTCAGCCAATCAGATTGCAGCACAGGTGTACGTAAGTGTTTTAATGATAATTTTTATATATCATATAGATCTTCAAAACGTTTGACTATTTTCAAAATCTCAAAGAATTATGTCAAAAAACAAGAAAGATATTGAGACTTTAGTTTCAGCCAATCAGAGTGGTCCGCAAGTGCATGTGCGTGAGAGCTTTCTGTTTTGATCATTTCATCTTGTCTATACTACATGTAGTAATATATTCTTACATAATGATTTTCAAAGCATTTTATCCAAAATAAAAAAAAAGATATCAATAACAATCATATTCATCATTTCTCACCTCGTGTAGCAAATGCGCGTTCTTGCAAGCATGTGCGTGCAAAATGACATTCGTTCCGCAAATTAACATTACATGCCTACTGACCCTAAAAAGGTATCACCTCAATCGGATGGGTAGTTTACACAATCACTCGTAGACAAAATTTTTCCGGGAAGAATAAAAAATAGTAAAATCGATCTCGTTGCAAGCAACGAGATGTCTTCCATCCGATTCTGAAATAAAAAATGAAAAACTGGGCTGAAAAAAGTAATAAAAAAAATTAGTCATCTGGAGGATCGAACCCGGGTCACCAGCGTGAAAATTCAACGCACTAACCATTAAGTCATTGGGAACGTCGCTTCATATTTTTAAATGCAAATGCCTCAGATTAAAAGACGAACACTAGAACTAAATACTAAATTTGAAACAGTATTGCAATGTGATTGCGACGTGACAATCCAAAAAAAACTCTTTTACATTTCTTTGATCTTAGTGGTACTTAAGTTTCGTGCACCAGAGCGATCAGTTAACTCTATAAACGCCCATCTGCTTATTGGAGACAGCCGTCATTTTGGTCTCGCTTCAAATTTAGAAATGCAAATATCTCGATTGATAAACTCGAGTCTGGATTGATAAATTTTTGAATAAATTAGAATACTGTTCGTTACTTCAATATCCTTCTTTCTTATATTAGACATTTCCAGAGGGGTCTCTTTAAACCTTATTTATATCAAAGAAACATATTGAAAACCTAAAACGTTGACAAATTTGACATTTTTAATTCGCTTCCGGTAGCGACCGGAAGTGCCGACGACACACAAAAAGGTGATTCCGCACATTTAAAAGTCATCATCTAGCATCTCTAAAAAGTCTCCATTTAATATCTTAAACCATTTTCGAAAAAAGGGTGGAGTAAAAATCTATTTTAAAATCAGAAAATTGTCAAAGTGGAACCAAAGGCGAGTATTCAAAATTTTCCTTGTGATGAATGAGGTTCATATAATGACACATAACTCCCGAAAGTGTCACTTAAAACCACGCAGAAGTTTTCTAGAAATCGCCTGCACAAAAGAACTTTATTTCGTAACGTTTCCCCCCCCCCTCCCCCACAAATCAAACTTTGTCGAAGAAATATTTTATTATGTTCTTAAACAGGGGGATATATGCTGACTTCAAAGCACTGAATATTTTCACAAGCAATGACGTCATATGTATGAAATGACTTCACAAAAATGATATAAATTGAAAATTTCCATGATTTCTACATAAAAATGTATAAATCGCGTCGATATATTGAGTAAAAATCACCAAGCGCAGGTCTGGTCAGGTTCAATATTTTGATATAATGTGTAGAATGATAATATCAATGAAATATGTAAATATTGTTCCAGAGCAAACTTGCACTCTATAAATTTTAAAGCTAAAATTGTTGAAATTTTGTCCATTATGACCTCTTTCTAAAAATGATATAAAATCAGACTTGTTTGTGATGAAATCAAAAAACTGTCAATAAACTACTTTGAAATTTAAATAAGTTCTGTTAATTTATATCTCTCATAAAATTTATAGAATTCAGCACATTTCAAGGATTTTTCAAAATTTGACTTTTGGGGGGGGGGGGGGGCAAAAATATGCAAAAAACCCCAAATAGTTCTTTCGGGGGGGGATAATAAAAAGAAGAAGAAGAATCTGTAGAATCACTAGAAGGTCTTCAGTGAAGACGAAATACCTCAATAACTAAAAATAAGAAACAGAGTAAAACAATATGTTCCCCAACTTCTTTTGGGGAACATAACTACATATGATATGATTAAATCATGGTCGCTATTACTTGAGCAGTGTTTGTAGACAGGTTTGGGGGTTTCCCTCTGTCCTCCTCATATCTACGTCCCCCAGGCCTCGATTCATATCTAGTCTGTACAGGTACTGGAATGGTCTCTGGAAAACATGGCTTCGGAATTCCTTGTCATCAAACAACAAGTCATTCATGCCAATCTCTATAAATGAAGTATGTTAAAAGCAATAAACAGATATCCTTGAAGTATTCTAACAGATAATTAAATACCAAGTTTAACATGCCACATGACTATTAGAATATTACCACGTGCAGTAAAAACATGTAAAACATTTTCTTAAAATATTCTATCAGAATAACACACGTCATCCAAAGCTTTCGACTTTCATAAAATGTAGGATAAACTTTTAAAGTTTCATTTGTCGTTTAAATGTGAGATAAATTTCTCAAGTTAATCGAATGTCTAAGTGTATCTTTAATCTACATGTCTTATGTTTTTCGTCTTATCGAAATAATATCAAAACTGTAATGAAGAATTTAAGAAACAATGAACTTTTCCGCACAGTTTGTCAATGCCATTACCAAGGAGACAGGAAAAGCGGACAGACAAAGCAACATGAAACGTCTATGCGACAAACCGGCGTACTGTCAAGAAAGAATGTGAACACCATGTCCTACTGAAGGACAACCAAGACAATAATGTCACCATCAATATATGTCAAATAGTCTATCTTTAAATCGACCACTACGACTGATTCTTGCAGATATAACACAGGCAAATAAGAAGTTTCACATAAATACGGTTACAACCAATAACATAGACAGCAAGGTAATAAAAACATCACCAAACAGAAAAATCAGCAGGTTCAAATGGAAACCGAACTCAAGTACATAAAACTAATCCAGGAAAGTCAGAAGCGATATGTACATGTAACAACCATTCCTACAATAGATATTTGAATAAACCCTATTAGCCCATTAATTACAGAGCTCACTTGAATCGCTTTTATTTTATCAATAATTTGAAATCTTGTTGCGCACTATTTCTAAAGTTAGATAAATTGTGACTTATTAATACAAATTTAAATCAACAAAACATGGGGATGCTTTAATATCAAAAAGACAACCATAGTCCTGCTTGGTTAGCACTAACTGAGGACTCTTCCAAGGACATATAAATAATCATAGCTTTGCTTGTCTTGAGAAGAATTTGAAAGATTCTATACCAAATCATTCCGTGTTATATTTATGATTGCCTTATGTATCTGCCAATGTCAAATGATTTTAACAAACTAAAATCTATACAACCTAGAGATGCTTTCCTATAAGGGAGACAAATCATGGCTTGACACAGTTCTGGCATTCCATTCAGTCACCTTTCGAAGCCTTTCAGTGATTTTTCAGTTGACTGAAAAGTACAATTATATGCTTTTCCTAATTATTCTGAAACATCTACCCTTCAAAAAAGGGCTAGAAACTTTATTTGAATCCCCTTTACCAAGGAAGGCGTTGTTTTAATTTTGGTTTTATACGCCAGATGATTTGTTAGAGGTGGAAAATGTAAAAAAAAATAATAATAGATACACATGTGTAGATGACATGCGTCAACACAATAGACAAAATATGGTGTATGACAGATGGGATGAGGTAATCTTATAGAAAAGGTTGCTTGAGCATTTGTATCAGGGGAGCTAAAGAAACAGAAACATGATCAAATACCAAAGAAAGATGTGAACTGTCTAGTATAATTTTTTTTGCGAGATATCATGTTCATATCCAGAATTACCACGATTGTTACAAAGTAATTATGTGAAAAATGAAATTGGGATTAAAGCAAGCAAGTTCCAGCAAAGCAGATCATGCACAGATCAAATTGTCAAACTGTGTATCGATATTAACTGTCCATTTAATAGCAGTCTCGGCTTGTTCAAATTTGTAGACTATGAGAAAGTTTATTCAGAATTAAGGTAATTAATTCATCGATATCATCAAAAGTCTGTATACAGATGCTACAGTCAAATCAACTATTCTAGGAAGCGTCAATGTCATTTTCACGTGGAAACAGGACTAAGGAAAGGCTTTCTGCAAGTTGATACCAACTACCGGTATATTCCTGATATTCATTAGCTTAATCGCTCAGTAAACATCAAATTGCAAAATCTTTTGGATTTGCACCAAATAGCTCAAGGGCCTAGATTTTGTGGATGACATTCATTTACTCTCAATTACACAGCAAGCACGAGGAAAATTGTTACGTTTGGCATCAGAAGCACAAAAAAACAGAACTTACATCTATATAAAAAAAATCACCACGAAGACAGACTTGATTATAAGAAAAAAATTTACAAACAACGGCTACAAATCAAGTTGAAAAAAGAAAATAAAAAAAAACCTGACAGATTCAGCATGTATGAGGGCACAGATTACAATGTTACATGTAAAAGACGAATCAACGAGAACAAGGCAAGAAATGCACTAAAATCCCTCAGACAAATATTGAACTCGAATGCACTTTCTATCTTCGACATCGAAAGGCCCATCACAATATTAAACAAAAGCCGACTAGAGAGAAAATTTAAAAATCCAATCGAAAAAGACATCAGAAAGAGATAGATCTGACATATACAGCGCATATCACCAGATAACAACAAAAATCGAGTCATTGAATAGAATCTACAGGGAAGGAGGAAGGCTGGGGATCGAAACTCTAGCAAACATGAGGATCTTTAAGTCAGAGACAATTTGATTACAAATCGATATTAACTGTGCATCCGTTTTCTCTCTGAATCTATTTTGGCATTAAAAACAAATACTCTGGATGCATATTATTTCTCCGTCTTCAATGTAAACATTTCCTATACTTGTTTTTTTTTTCAAGGGCAGAACTTTATAGAATGTTGGAAAAGACACCCTCCCCTTTTTTGACGTCAAATTCAATGTAAAATTTATAATAAATTTTATAGAACTTCCAGAATAAGGTCAAAATTCCACATTTTGCGGAACAATTGTGTCACAGCACATGCTTTTGATTCATTCTCAGTTAAACTTAGGTAGAAAAAAAACCCACCTCGTGTTCGAGGTTGCGCCGCCAGGACATACCATTGATAACAAAAAATTACTTATTTAATAAAGAAATAAAATTTATGAATTGTGGTTTATTCTATAGATAGAGAAGATGATGCTTACTAGACAATTCAAAATTCATTGCAGTACCTTAAGCGGTTTTAATTATATGACGTTAATCAACGAATTTATTGATAGCCCTTAGTTTGTACCTGGAGCATTTCCTTGGTATTTTTTCAGACTTTCTCGAGGAGATCGACAGGTAACAGCAGGCAAAATATCCAGGCATCTATGTTTGCATTTAGAATATCCTGTCTTTTAAAACACAAAAGCAATTTTGTAAATCATCGAAAATATAGCTATCCTTCAAATTCATAGATATACGTTTTATTTATATATATAAAAAAAATTTCAACGTTAACTCAACATGACAACAATCTAATTAAAATCAGATTCTTTGATCCGCTAACATAAATAGCTATTCAAGGATCCTTTCCTGTCAAAATAAAGATGAACCCAGAAAACATTCTCCTGAGCAACATTTGCCTTTTAAAATTTTCTTGTCTCTTTAAACAAACTTGAATCTACATTAACTGAGAGAGTTTCCACAATATTACTTATCATGGTTTCTGTTGTTTTTGTAATTATTTCATTCTTGATTTAGAAGTGTGATTTCGTTGTTATATGACTGAAAACATTACTTTCTTTATAGATGTTATAATGCCTTTTTCACAGAGTTGTTTGTAAATCGAAAGGAGTAAAATTAAGAGGCCAATAGTATATACTTGATGCAAGCAGTTTATAGAAGAATTGCCTGATTGTTATGCTTATTTCTTTTAAGTTCCAAGTGAAATTTGATCAAAAGAATGTAAAGAAATGCAGATATTATGTGATATTCTGATTTGCAAACTTTCCATGGCCTTCTTTTAATTACAATGTATAAAAATGTAATTTTATCTAGATTTTTTTGATTTATTTTTGTTTTTGATCGAATCGATCTAAACTCAGCCATTGCAACTTGCAGATGTGTTTCTTTAAGCAATTATCTCAGATCAAAGATTATCATTGATATATTATATAATAAACACAATTATAAGCAATGGAGATATGCATTTGATCAGAATAAGGATCCTTCCCAAGTTAAAGAAAGACTATATAAATTATGATTGTAGACCATACCTTTTCCTCAAACTCTCTATCCAGTAGAGGCATGGTCTCCACAATGTAGAGGTCGTAGGGCAGCTTCCTCCACACGTGTCCAGTACTGTTGGTCAGACAGCCCAGGATCAGTAGCTGGAACAGCAGGTAGTCCACCCCCTCCTGGATCTAATCAACCAATTAGAACACAGAATTAATATAGACTATAGTTAATATATCAGTAACTGGAACAGCAGGTAGCTCACCCCCTTCTGGACCTTATCAACATCAAAACACAGAATTAATATAGACTATAGTTAATATATAAGTTACTGGAACAGCAGGTTGTCCATCCCCTCTTGGACCTGATCAACCAATCAGAACACAGATTTTATAAAAAACTATAGTTAATATATCAGTAGCTGGAACAACAGGTTGTCCATATCTTCATGGACCTGATCAACCAATCAAAACACAGAATTTATACAGACTACAATTAATATATCAGTAGCTAGAACAACAGGTAGTCAACCCCCTCCTGGACCTGATCAACCAATCATAACAAAGATTTGATAGACGATAATTAAAGATTAGACAACATACAGTTGTATTATCTAATTATGTATCAGTAGCTGAAAGAACAGGTAGTCCACCCCTTCCTGGACTGATCATCCAATTAGAACACATAGTTAAAGATTGGAATACATACAGTTAAATTATTCAATTATATGTAAGTAACTGGAACAACAGGTAATCCACCCCCTCCCTGACTTATCAAAGGGTTAAGGAATACACATACAAAACTGTTCAAATGTAAATTTATAGATAATTAATATTTTTGAAGGATTTTTTTCTTGTACGTGTAGTTCAGTTCATATTAGAACATAAACGATATCTTTTATAGTTTGAATTTTTATGATTTTCTCTGGTGGATCAGACTTTTTAAAATGTAAAAAAAACATTAAATGAATTTTTACCTCATGAGAGAGATCAATGTGGAACAGTCTTGGTTCTATTTTCCCAGGAGGTAACGTGTTCTCTAAGAGAACGCCCATGATGTCATTAATGTTAATTTCCTTGTCGTGTAACGGAATAGACACTACAGCCTTCTTGCTTCTTATTACACCACTACTAAGAACGTTGAGTTTTTCTGCCAATCTTTTCTTGTGTAAACTCTTGCCAATTCCTGCTCTCCATGATTTCACCACTCTGACTGTGCAACTAGTAAGTAGATTGCAGTGGTTTCCAATTATATACAATTATTAAAGTATTAAACAAAATTTTCTTACGATTTTGCATACTATACTATATGATATATAAATTAAAATTCTTCATATGCTTAAGTTAGAAAATACTAAAAAAAATTCGAGTAAAAACATTTTAAAAACGGGCATGATTCTGCAAAGTCTAAATCAACTATTTTTTGAGTTTATAAACTAAAAATATTGATTACACTTATATGTAAATTCAATAGACAATTTTTTTATTTTTATTTTTATATGATGTAGTTCATGTAGTTAATTCACTGAATTTTGCACACAGATCAAAGTCAGCTTCAGCAGCAGGTGCAGCACTAGGTCTTCTGATGTCAAAGGTCAGCTTATCCTTGATGTATTTGGTCATGTTGTCATGTGTCATCAGGGGGAGAGGGGGGCGTCTGTATTTGTCCAGGGCGGCCACAATTCTGGAGTGGTACTCCCTCTCTGTGCTACAGACCACCACCAGTTTGTAGGGAATTTCTGAACACAAAATTAGATACAGTGTTATAATAACAATTATTCAAATCATGATAACTCCGAGCAACATTTTGTACGCAAAGCTTCAGTTGTTTTTTTTTTATAATTACCGAGTTCCACAGCTTTCTGCATGTGATGTTCCAGACTTTTCTCCCCATTATAACTGACTTCATAATCCAGTAGGTCCCCATTGACCATACAATGGGTTCGGTCTGTGGTGTCCAATACAGCTCTCCTCCAAAATATCCCCACCTTATAAAAAACTCCTTTGTTTTCATTTTATAATTATATTGCAAGCTTAAATTCACTCTAAATAAGCTTGTTATCGATAGAAGAACATTATTACCTTACCTAGATCTCAGCACAAAGAAATAGTGATTATCGTTTTTGTCAAACATTTAAGATGACTATTTCTCCTTTAAACATTAAGAAAACGCTTTGGTTACATCTTTTTTCAAGATCTCAGCATCAACTTGGGTCGGTTTTTCCCTCTTGTTTAATGTGTTGTATATTATTATAAAGTATAACGACTTGGAAAAATCAGGTATAAAAGTAAGATTTCTATTTTTTAAGCTACAGTTAATAATAGTTAGCACTCCCGATGTGAATGGGTTTCTTAAAATAAATAGCGAGGTTCTCACGTCCAAATTTTGTAAATTGTACAGAAAATTAAGATTGATTCTTTATATGAAATTATACAGTGTATGCAGAGCGATGAGTAAATTAGTTATATTCAAAACTAGATGTAAAAAAAATCAGGAGAGAAACAGCGATTTTCGTCAAGTCTCAAGCACGATGATACAACTTAGAATAGGGGAGGGCATAGTTATACATTTATATGATTAAAAATCAGAATTGCTAATATATACCCTTTTTAACCCACAGACAGAGCTTTTTGTAATCACGCCTCTCACCAGATTTTGGGTAAACGGTCTGAAAAATTTCTTTTCGCACGTTCAGTTTTCAGTTTGGAAATAAATAGTAAATATACGGTTTATGTTTCAATCAACATTCCTTAATTTTCAAGACAGGCGGCCTGACATTGTAGCATATGTTAAAAGTTTTTATTTTGATTTAGTTGTGCATTGATTAGATAAATTAAGTTAGAAGTAAAAAAAAACCACAAAGTCATCATAATAAAGACCAACTCAAAAGAAGAAAGTATTTCTGTACATTGAAGGCATTTTGCATTACAACCTCATTTAAAAAAAAAATTTCAAATTTTCCTTTCATTGTTAACAACAAAACATGTTCCTTTATTCAGTGTCAAATTTAAAATGCCTGACATCGAAAAACGGTCAGAAAAGGTTAACATGACCTTTGATTCAGGTTAGTTTAAACAGACCTCATCCAGAGATGTGTGTGGAGTACACATGAGGATCTCGTCTGACTGAGGAAGAGGCTGATCTGGATCATGGCTGTAGATTGTCAACACTGTGTTCAAAATCTCATCTAAATATATTCAATACTTTTTTTATTATTTTCATTTCTGCATCTAGTTTCTAAACTAGAGATGTCTGCAAAGTCTATCAAAAAGTTTTTAATCAATTTAAATTGGACTTTATCTTTGATTATGTAAATTTTATTAATCCACCATGGTCAGCTAGTATTTATACCTTGTTGACAAATTAGTAAATTTGGTTCTCCTCTTTTAAAGCAACCGGGAAAAGGCCGGTTCACAGTAAATGTTTCTAAAAATATTAATTAAAAAATCTACTACAACATGTATCAAAATTTTATGGTATACATTGAATTTTTCATGCATTAAAAATGCAATGCGTATGACAGCAAACTCAATATGCAATTGAAGTTCACAATAGCGGATATTACAATATAAGTTTGGTACACAAAATCTGCTGATAGAAATTTAGGATTATGTATTGCAAATAGTATACAGACCAGTTTCTGCGAGTCTTTTGAGGATGATCCCCAGATGTTCCACACTGAGATAATCTGAGACACTGGAGGAAATGGAGGACAGGAATTCCTCCCACAACTGTTCTAGGTCTGGAATCAAGGTGTCTGCTGCTGTGGTGCTACAATTATAACAGTGTCATGTAATTACTGTTCTAGGTCTGGTATCAGAGTGTCTACTGCTGTAGTGCAACAATTATAACAGTGTCATGTAATTACTGCTCTAGGTCTGGAATCAAGGTGTCTGCTGCTGTGGTGCTACAATTATAACAGTGTCATGTAATTACTGTTCTAGGTCTGGTATCAGAGTGTCTACTGCTGTAGTGCAACAATTATAACAGTGTCATGTAATTACTGTTCTAGGTCTGGTATCAGAGTGTCTACTGCTGTAGTGCAACAATTATAACAGTGTCATGTAATTACTGTTTAGGTCTAATCAGGTTGTCTACTGCTGTATTGCTACAATTATAATACAGTGTCATGAAATTACTGTTATAGATCTGGTATCAGGGTGTCCACTGCTGTGGTGCTACAATTATAAAATTTTTACTGAAAGTACACTCGTATCATTGCACAGGTATGACCATGGCCCAAAAGCTTTATGTAAGTATTTTAAGTTTCAAATCTCTACAATTTAAGACCTTTAAAAGCAAATTTTAAATTTAAAAACCCACAAAAGTCTTTTCTGAAAAAAAAAAATAAGAAATACATCAGCTTAAATTTAAACTTTATAAATTAAATTTTTGAATTCCCATTTGAACCAAGGGTGAAAATTACAATTTCAAAACCTTTGTACATGTACATCTGTATATGACATAAATTTGCATTTATCCTGCAAAAAAAAATAAGTTGGTTAATATGTAAACTGTGAGAAGAGTTCTGAGAACCAGGCTTTTTTTTTTTTTTAGAGAAGACGTCTTTTTTACCCTTTAGGTGTAATTTAATTTAAAAACCCTATTGTACACATACTGGACCCAACAATCAGATAGAAGAAAAAGCAAACTTTAATATTCAATTTTATGTACACTGCCAATCATATTTTAAATCATATTTTGGCCAGTGCGCAATATTACATGCGTAAAATGTAAGAAAAGTTTAGTGAACCACATTCTAAAAAAAAAATGCGTATGCGATCCCTATATCATGACTAGGTTGGATATGAAATTGGCAAACCTGTTTGCACATCCACAGAAAAAAATCACTGTTTGCTGCTTCGAATAAGAGAGGAGTGTTACAAGATGCCCAGGGGCCACATCGCTCACCTGAGCACTGGCTTGGAAAAAAACCTCAAAAAATTTTGATTGACCATTAATATTGTGACCCATCTTACCGTTGGGGATCACAATTTGAATAATATTAAAAACACACTTCCTGAGTATGTTTTGATATGATAAAGATTCTTTTTGAGAATATTTTCCTATGGACATGTATTACTATGTAAAACTTAAATCGACCATAGTGACCTCACCCTACCCTTGAGTATCATAATTTGAACATTTTTTTTTTCTACACAATCTTTGGATACTTACATATAAATAGGACCAATCATGGCTTTGCTGTTCTTAATTTTTTTTTTTAAGATTTTCCATATACATTCTTAATATGTAAGACTCTGATCGTCTATTGTGGCCCTACCCTACCCATGGGATTTGATTTGAATAAAGTTAAATCTACTCCATCTGCAGACGCTTCCATATAAATATCACTAATCATAGCTTTTCTGCTCTTGAGAAGATTTCCCCTTTATACAGTACCGACCCGACACAACCTAATACCAGAGCGAACCCGAAGCAGACACCGGGTTGGCTTCCCGGGTTTGCTCGGGGTTCGCTTCGGGTTCCCTTTCAGAAATTTTGGGACCGCTCTGGATGCTCCTTGGATGTGCTCCAGGTAAATTCGGGGTCAGCTCTAGGTTCGTTAAAGCGAACATGGCGATCACTCTTTTGACATCGCTTTAGGCACTCATGCATGAAGAAGTCTCCGTTTCAATCACGCCGCTAGTAAACCCCGCCACTTGTATATTCCAATAAAGTAATGGAATTATGGAATCGATCATTGACGGGGCGGGGCAGTTTGAGAGGGGTGAGAGAGGTCCTATGTTTTGAGGGAGTTTTGGTATATAATTAAATTGCATACGCTCAAAATCTTCTTGAAATATCGCCCGAAAATGATAGTGTTACAGTGTACACACAGACAGAATGTATAAATTTACGACCTTGAACTTTGACCTTTTGACCTCAAAATCAATAGGGGTTTTTATTAGGCCACAGGGAGTTGTTATGAAAAATTTCATTGCAGTAGCTCAAATGGTTCTAGAGTTAGTGTTATACAGAAGATTTTTCTTATTTATGACCTTGATCTTTGACCTTTCGATCTCAAAATCAATAGGGTTCTTTTTTCTTCCACTGGGAGTTGCTATGCTAGATTTCATTGCAAAAGCTTAAAGGGTTCTTCAGATATCGTGTGGAAACGAAAGCGTTACATACAGACAGAAAGAAAGACGAACGGACGGACAAACCCAAATTAATATCCCCCACTTTTCAAGCGGGGGACAATTATATCAGATCTTTATAACGCTGAGAACTATGGAGCGAGTTTGATTTTTATCAGAATAAAAAAAAATAAAATGACAAATAACAATTGTTCTCCCGATAAGAGAATATATAATTATGCCAATTATATATTAATATACACCCCTCTTCTTCACACACACACACACACACATTTATGAAATTTTAAATTATTTTTTAAAAGAATATTTCAAAATATTTGAATATAAATAAATACACTCAGGAAAAATCAAGACAAAAAAATCATAACTGAACCCTCGTCAGACTAGACTTTGATCATAAAGCCTACTAAT
Organism: Saccostrea cuccullata; assembly: GCF_032062105.1. Taxonomy (NCBI): domain Eukaryota; kingdom Metazoa; phylum Mollusca; class Bivalvia; order Ostreida; family Ostreidae; genus Saccostrea; species Saccostrea cuccullata. Next base: position 103,898 of record NW_026924329.1, read on the forward strand.
TTTTTTTGTAAAATTTCTAAGAGTCGTCCTCCCCCTTCTGGACTCGAATAATATTCTATAAGCCTGCTGCAGCTTTTTAATTTAAAATAATATACCGGTGTAGGAGGATGTACATTGATGTACATTCCATGTCCATTTAATACGATCAATAATAATAAATAGTCTTGAGTTAATAAAATTATACAATTTGTCAAAGACCAGTTATTTTTCCTTTTTCTCTTTTTTCATTAAAAATTGTAATAACAATTGTTATCTTCTTTTTTTCCTTTTATGCATTGAAATACAACGCGTTCGCTTTCTTGAACCCTACTGAATTTAGGGTTCGCTCTCTGGCTCCGCTTTGGGTTTGCTCGGGGTCCCCTACGGGTGCGCTCTGGGTTCTCTTGAGGTCAGCTCTAGTGGACCCCTAGCGAACCCGGCGCGGACAGCGAATCCGGGGTGCACTCCGGATTCGCTTTCTGTGTCACGTCGGCACTGTACGTGTATTCCTATGTAAAACATAGATTAATCATTTTGGACCCTGAGGGTCATGATTTGAACGAACTTGAATGTACACCACCTTAGGATGCTTACACATAAATATAACTAATCATGGCTTTGGTGTTCTTGAGAAGAATTTTCCCATATATTCCTATGTAAACAACAACACCTTGGGATGCTTCCATATGAGTTTCATCTTTCCTGGCACAGTGGTTCTTGAGAAGATTTTTTAACAATGCCCTTAATTTGTTACTTATTCATAATTATCTCGCCTTGGAAAATGGAGTGGCCATTCATTGTGCAAACTTGAATTCCCTTACCTAAGGTTACTTTGTTGCAAGTTTGGTTGAAATTGACCCAGTAGTTCTGGAGAAAAAGATTAAAATGTGAAAATATTACGACGACAAAAACGACGACAACGGACAAATTCTAATTCGGCTCAGGTGAGCTATTTACAAATTAATGGAGCTTTCTTCAGAAAGTGCGGGTATAATGAATAGGAAATGTATTAGAAGAAAATATCGACTTTGAACGACCTTTAAAATTTGTAACTTTAATCGGTTAACATTTCCTATTGCAAGTATAAACCAGATTTTTTAAATATAAAATTGTGCATGAATTAAAAGTAAATGCTGTCATGAGACAGCAATACCCTCACTAAGGTGTTTACATCTAAATAGGTGTTTACCTCTAAATTCACAATCCTTTATACATGTATTGGGCCGTCCAAGAAAAAAAGTCAAACTTAATCTATACTGGAAGGAAAAAGAAACGCAGGGTAACATAATATTCGAAAAAAAATTGACCGCATGATCGAAAATTACGAAAGTTGAGAAATTTAGTTACTATGCACTAAAATCAGTGTTCAGAATTACTCAACAGTTAAATGAATGACGTCATGTAGAGAAAACGCTAAAAAGCCCAAAACACGTGCAATTTGATGACGACGAGTTTGCCAACAAATCTTGTTGCACTATTTGATGCTCCTGAAGTATACTCATTGTTTTTCAATATTTAGAGACGATATAAATTTTTTGCAATCTTTGTACAGTTTACGGAAGTTCCTTGTGGTCTGATTTTCGAATTGCCTAATTCATGAAAAATACAACAAGGGGTAACTAAGCAGTTTCTTGTAAATTCCCCCCCCCTAAACATGTTACCCGTTGTCAAAGAGGGCCTGGAATTGTTTTCAATCAACCGTGACGATGACGTAAACGCGGTACAGAGTCATGTTGCTAGCGGGTTATTCGTCCTTCCATTTCTTAAATTGCCACCTTATTACCCCCAAAACAGTCTTTTATACAGTAGACTGTTATATTCATTACACTCACACGAAAATTGAAGGAAAACAGTTCCGAAATTTGGTTTTTTGAGCCCGTCAACTTACTGTTGTGTTCCTCTCACTGGTGCATGCGCGCGTCGTATGACAAATATTTTGACGCAGTTACACATGTCCAATATAGCCAGGGTTTGAACGATTAACACTCTAATGAATTCCATGCAAAAGAAGAAATAAGGCTCATGACAGATGCGCGGGAGAGACATTCAAGATAATGTGAGTTTATTTTCACTTTTGGGGGGTATCGTCATATGATCACCAATAACTCATAAATATTCAGACAAAATCAATTGGGATTTTGGTTACATCTTTTTGAAAGATGATTTTAAAAGTTAGATAGGAATACTGAAAAAAATAAAGAAAAAATAAATTCAATTCACCTCAAAATTTACATTGCGTTTCTTCTTCCTTTCTGTATATAATTTACACAGTATATGTATTAGTCAAATTGAGCATAAAAATTCTGAGGTGAGCATCAGAGATTGGTTAATCGTAATCAGCTGTAATCGATTTAATATTAATTTGCCAAGTAGTCATAAGTAATCAGTTATCATCCAATTTTCTGATTACAAGACAAGTAATTTACTTGTATTAAAGATAGAAATCGGATGATATAAGATTAATCTCATGCATCTATATAAAGACATATACCAACAAACTTTGTCTAATTTTACCTTAACGGGGCCCGATGTACTTGATCTGCACATACGTTTTAACACAGCGTCGACTCAGGCACGTCACAGTACCCTTGACTGCCGTCACAATTGAATAAAATAACGTCACAATTAAAATGACGTCAAATTGCGCTAAAATGTTTCGCTGATCTTTCATACCTGGTACCTCTATAGACTGTGCATGTTGCAATTGAGAGTTGGCTCATTCTGGCATTTCTATCATTTACACGTTTTAAAATTAATATTCAATTGTAGAACATAATTTACTTTAAGGAATCAATTTCTTGGCACAGAATCATTAATTTATCTTCTTTTATTTCAATTAGTGAGTTAGGAAAACAAACAAACACTGCAACCAAAAGTAAACGATTCTAGTCTTTCTCATAAACATGTTGAAGAGTTTATACACATCCCTTTTTCTGCGGACTTAAATATGCATGGATTAGCTTGAGTTAAAAAAAATAATTCTCCCAATCATTCAAATGCAACCACCAAAATATTTCAATTCTCTATATAATGCATGATATTAGTAAAATTCGTAATTTTGTCCCTCCCCCTTTTTTTCCACATAAAACAAAGTGGGTTAAGAAAAAAATAAAGCATGTAGAGAAAATTATTTCATAATGTAAGAATTATTTAATTTCTAGAAATTAATACAGTATTACAATCGTCTGTTGATGTTATGTAAACCCATTGTGACTTATTAAAATATCTAGTTGTATAAAATAAGTCCTATTTTTGTGTTTTAATATGTTCCCTTTTCACTGCAATAAAGGCTACCTCCAATTTTCTTTTCATTTTTTAAAAGAGGAATGAAAATCGGATGAAATATGTGAAATCCGAAACATTTCATCATTTTTTTATTTGTCAATAACTTTGTTTTCTGGGGAGTTTTAGTAATGTAATTGTGTATAAAACACGAAAAATGGTCAATATTTTGAATGTGTCCCCATTTAACTACAATAAAGGCATGGTAACAAAATTTCATTCTAATTTTTCTAAGCATAACACATACAAACATACTTTCAAGAATTATTTTTTTTATTCATTCCGTTTTCATAATTTCCAACTAGATTGGGCGTCGTTAAAAATATTAATGATATTAAAACATGCTTTGTCCTTGAATATTAAACAAAAAATGAAACTTAATGTAATCTAAAGTAATCATAAGTAATCATGATTACATGAAGGAAGAGTAATCAGATGAAATTGATTACTTTGAAAAATGCCTGTAATCAGCTTGTAATTGATTACTTTTAAAATCAAATGAAATTGTAATTTAATCGATTACTTTTGAGAGTAATCGACCCCATCCCTGGTGACCATGTGACCTATGAGCCCCTCATATGTATTTCATATACTTCATTCATTACTATTCTAAAATAACAGAATTTGATTAATGATGTAAATTTGATTTCGATAATTTTTTTGCCTACAATTGATTTTTTTTTAAATTTACTTTCTCAACAATGCATATTTTATTTTAGAACATAGCGTTTTTGATGAAAATATTAAAATGTGCAAACTTTTTCAGTATTTGGCCAGGAAAAGAAACTTTGAAAATCAAACTAAACCCTCCCCGCCCCACACACACAAACACATTTTTAATACTCAGCAGGCCTATATTGCAAAGTTATTTTAAAGCATCGTTTGTTTTGATGATTTAAAATTTGTTCTTGCACTATGCGTATTTACATGTGAACACCTTATTAAAATCTCTACATCACATTGGGTTTCCGTCACCTTTTCTCATATCTTTAGATAGCACCACTCGGCACACGTCGGACGATTCGTACTTCATCTCTTGAAGGCCACTGAATCAGTCATGGTTTGCCGAATGAGATAGTACTTGCTGATGGTGCAGTAGTAGCGTGATGCGTATATTATTTGAAATAAATCATTTTGTGTTTTAATTGGATTATATTTCATGAAGTTGTCAGGAGCCCTTATGTTTTTTACATGTAATATTAATTTGCTGCCGTCACATACTTGGAGTTATACTTGAAGGAACACATGCAAATTGCGAATTTGCTTTATATGGATATAAGATTTCGCTATACGGATATAACGAAATACGGATATAGCGAATTGAATTCAAAGATCTCCAGGACTTTGCTATAACCGAGTTTTACTGCACAAGTTTTTTATTCAACAGATATACTTCTGGTCGTACATTTGTATCTCTTGTTTTCTCTTGAATCAGAAATGATAAGAAGTATTTTAGAAATATTTATTTTAAGAGTTGAAAAGGTTCTGTGGTTGAATTAGCTATACCAGATTAGCTTTATTTTGCTACTCAAAGCACCTTGATTAACTACTTTCAATCATACTGTTTTCTGAAATGTGCAGTTTATTTTTTACAATAGATACATGGCATACCTTTTCAGCGTCTCAGAAAATCCTTAAATAGCACATTTTCAAATACTGTAGCCCTTTCTACATACTTGTGAATCATACGTTTTGAGCTCATTTGAGCTTTTATTTCTGTTTTCCTGAACACATTTTGCCTGCGCCCATCTTTTTTTTTGCAAACTTTTCACATTAATTTGTAACTTTTTCTCAAGAACCACTGGACCAATTTCAACCAATTTACAAAGAAATATGCAAAGGTCTTTTTTCTTCATAAACCTTCTTCGCAAGAACAGCAAGGAAACTTGTTGTACCCTATATGCGCGTAAGGAAGGGGAAATAAATCTCATTTGTATGTCAGTCTGTCCGTCTGTCACAATGAATTTATCCTTGTTTATCATGGTAATATCTTTTGAATTATTGATATTAGTATATACCTGTGACAATACCATTCTAAATATACCATGATTTTTTTTAGTGTAAAATGTAGGAGTTCAGGGAAGATAGAGCTTTTTTCATAATAACGTCATTTTTCGACCCCCAATGGACCCCTTTGGGCACAATAAAAAAAATCCGTTATCTGACTGCACATATACATCATGACACCACCAACCATCATCCAAAAGGTGATTAGGCCACTGTGAAAAACGTAGGTTGAGGGAAGAATGGGCTTTTTGCATAAAAAACGTCATTTTTCGACCCCATTTGATCCCTTTGATAATTCTTAACCTTATTGCACATCTACATGGCCTCACATACCATCTTCCAAAAAGATGATTAGGCTACTGTATAAAATGTAAAAGTAGTTTGAGGAAGAAAAGTGTGAGAGACGGACGGACGGGCGGACGGACATGAAGAACAACAATTAACCCGAACTTCCTTAATAAAGAGCGGGTATAAAAACATGAAAAAGAACAGGTATTGACGCTCTTAAGGTAGGACACAATAGATAGGCCAAATTTTTCCTCATATTCAATTTTTCTAAAACTTTGATATTTTGTTCTAGGATATAAAATCTCTCTTTATATATGATATGAAAGAAGTTCAACCGCACATTTTTTGTCCACATAGTCTGAAATATGGCCTATCAGACCCCTGTAAGAAGATTGTGAAATCAGACATTCGACTTGAGAATGAGCCTTATTTAAAAATTATCAATTGATCTATTGCAAGTTTGTGTAATACTTTTAACAAATATAACCTTTTTACTACTTTAAATCAGTAAGTCATATTGATACTGGAAATTTTGAGTAAAATATTAAGTAAAAATAGAACATACATAGCGTCGGAATTGAAAATTCACATGTCAATATGCGACAGTTTAAGTTTTCTTATGAGAAAATGTATAATTTAATTTTTACAAAAAATCAACAGAATGATTCAAATGGGTCCTAGAATAAAATATGTAAAAATAAAAAAAATTGAACCGGTGGTTTAAGATATTTTGGCGATTAAAAAAATTCAATGGCAAAAAAACTAAAAGATTCAGTAGATGACGTCACAATATTTGACCTTTGACCTCTTGATATGACCTTGACCTTTGTAATACATAAAGAATGGAGACTCCTTATTTACGTTTCCAAATATCAACCCTCTGCGATACATGGAACAACAGTTACTCTGCATTTTACAACAGACTGTTACATGCTTTTTTATTGCACTTAGATAGCGTAAACACATTCCAAAATGTAAGCTCCCAAGTGACCAATCTATAGAATTCTCTGATTTTTTCACAAAATATGATGCAAACATGCAAAAACTTATTATTTTGCTTCCAGGGATCATTCATTGTTGTTAATATAGTTATATTATTCTTTTTTTCTCTAGTAATTTTTTTAGAAATGGTTTAAAATAAAATCCACGGGTGTTTTGTCCTACCTTAAATACTATAGTGTGCGAGTTCACGCTTATTGTAATCAATGTCTATAACATTCTTAATTTATGAATTTGTCAAGCTGAAATGTCTCTTTGTCCAATTTTCCTTAAAAAAAACCTACATGTAACTATAATTTATTGTTTTGTTTTTGTTTCTTTTTTACAAATATGTATATACAAATTATCTTAAGCATGAACGTCATTAAATAAGAGTGAGCACAGGATCTATGAACCTTAAGTTATATTATCGTCTGTTTTAGGAAACATTTCTTAAAATTTAATTTTGGTTGTAAAGCGTCATTGCATTCGATGAAAAATTAATCTATATTTCTATAATCTGGGCTGTCTACGTCACAATGTCTAAAAATAACAAGCTAATTCAGAGAATTTGTGTCCCCCGCTTAGGGAAAAAGTAAACAATGCAGAGTTCGGGGGGAGGGGGAATCGGATCCCCCTGACTGAATTTGTAGAATTATTAAATGTATACATGTATACTTAAGCAAATAAAATATGGCAATATGGATATAAAGATTTGATTGCTTATTCTTTATTATGTGTATAGAAGATTCTTTTTATATGGAATATTTAACACACTGTAATTGTAATCTTCTGAGTTTGTACTAGCCACACCTCATAAATTTTTCATTTCACATGCTGAATACTATCATTTATATTTTATTAAATAAAAAAAAGTATTTCGGGAAAAAAAATAATACATCGTCTGGGAATCGAACCCGGGGCCTCGCACATGTGAAGCGAGAGACATACCACTAGACCACGGGGCCGCTCTACAAAAAAGCAAATTACATGGAATTATGAAGTCACATATATGTATATATTCATGTTCGGTATTGTCAAAATTTCACATAATCCACGGTGTTTGTTTTATTTAGCCTTAATTAAACAGTTCTAATAGATGTAATATGAACATAACGTCCGCCGAGAACCTGTTTTATACGCAATAACTCTCCTCATGCCTCTGTGCTAAAAATAGCGACATGTAATACTATCAATACTGATAAAACAAACGGGGCGGGGCACTTTGAGAGGGGTGAGAGAGGTCCTAGGGAATTTTGATATAGAATTACATTGCATAAGCTCAGAATCTTCTTGAAATATCGTCCGGAAATGATAGTGTTACACACAGACAGAATGTATAAATCTACGACCTTGAACTTTGATCTTTTGACCTCAAAATCAATAGGGGTCTTCATTAGGCTACAGGGAGTTGTTATGTGAAATTTCATTGCAATAGCTCAAATGGTTCTTGAGATATCGTGTGGAAACGAAAATGTTATAACAGAGAGAATTTGCTTATTTATGACCTTGACCTTTGACCATTTGACCTCAAAATCAATAGGGGTCTTCTTTATTCCAAGGGGAACTACTGTGCTAAATTTCATTGCAAAAGCTCAAAGGGTTCTCGAGATATCGTGTGGAAACGAAAGCGTTACAGACAGACAGAAAGACGGACGGACGGACAAACCCAAATTAATATCCCCCACTTTTCAAGCGGTGGTCAAAAAGAAAACGTATCAATCCATTTGACGTTACGTTTAAAATCTGAACTATTTAAAAGATTTTTAGCGAGAATTTGTCTTGTTTTCCATAATTAGTGATTGAAAATTAATATATAAGGAATGACTTAAAAAGCAACCCAAGTTATTCTCATATATATTTCTATCGCTTACTCTTTATCACACTGAAGTCTATATAAGACATTTTGGATCATAGAGGAGATAGTCTTGTCCGTTTTTGTCCATCCTTTATAATCCTTGACTACCTGAGCCTGCAAATCTAGATGGTCCTCAAATTCCATGCACCACACTAAACCTACAATTGAATACATGTGTTAACTCTGAAGAATTTTTCTTTTTTCATTGCTAGCAGCAGAAACCATTTGATAGCAAACATTTGCAATTTTAGAATCTATTCTACCAAATATAAAATATAATTTATTCAATTTATAAAATATATTAGAAGAGTCCCATTTTAACCAGTTTGATCCAAAATTCAAAAAGAGGGAATATAATGGATTAGTGTGTGCTTTATTCTGTCCCAGTTTCTATCTGGCTTGGTTATCTCCCCTTGTGAGATTATAATAAATCGGAATGCTTTTATAAGGATATACTTTGTGGCATGATTGAATGAACGGAAATTTCTGTTAAAATTGGTCAATCAATTATCAAAAAGAAGTCAAGCAATGTGCTAATTTTACATACGGATAGGCGGACATGAGCTGAAAGATATTAGACATAAATAACAAATAATAAGAAAAAGTCGCTTAAACTTACAGCTCAGACGAGCCAAATATTTTGAATAAAATTTAAAGCCAATAATATGAGATATCGTTTTAAAAATAATAATAATAATCATAATAATAAGTACCTTCATCAATTTCATAGGGATCAATGCCTGCTCTCAAAGCTTGTTTTGCTAATGTCTCAGAGAAACCGGATTTCATAATTTCTGAAACAAATTCTGCAACAGCAGAATTTTCCATTTCCAAACACTTGAATTCATCTTCCTTTTTCGAAACATCAATGTTGGCCTTCATCAGTGCATCAATTAAATCCATCCTTGTACAGTCATGTTTTACAATTGATAACAATGGGTAAATGAAATCATCTGGGTCTACCTCACCTCCCATCAAAATTAATTCTCTTTGCAAAATCACTATCTGATCAATTGTGAAAAAATTGAGGTAGTGGTACTCTTCCCTTTTCTGGTTAATATATTTCAGCCATTTTTCAAGGCATTTTCCCATGAATTTGGCAATTCGAGGAATTATAGTGCTGACATTCTCTTCCTCAGTTTTTCTTCCCTTTAATTGCATGCAACCTTCCCCATTTCCAAATTTTAAAAATGCGCATACTTTTCTGTTGGGATTACAGAGGATTCTTGCCTGCCAGTTCGAGAACAACACACAGCCAGATGACAAAAGTTTTATATACACGTTGCAAAGTCTTACAACTGCATTAAATACCTACAATTAAATTATACATTTATTTCTTTTAATCAAGGAAGCACATACTTTTTAAGAAAATTTATGATCAAGCAAAATCGGAATCCCTATCTATATCTCGTTTAAGGTAATGTTCCATAGAAGTTGGAGTAAATGTAATAAAATAAACAAAATTATCTTAAAACAGGTTCAACAATATCAAAGTGCTCATGATAAGTATTATACAGTACAAATGAGACCCTACAAGACCTCCAAGCGGTCCCAGAAAGCAACAGTCCGTGGGACTGTTTTGGGACCATTGAGGGACCGCTATAGGGCTGCTGTGGGACTGTTCGTAAAAGCAGTTCACTGGTAAAGGTTCTGACAAGAAAGCTTCACCACTTTATATACTAAATTTGCAGTTTCTCTTTTGTTGTTTTGTTTACTTTCAGCAGAGGGGTATTTACAATGACAAAAGAAGGATTTCTTACAAAGTTTTAATAAGTAGAGATCATTTTTTGTGCTTAATTGTCTTCGGGGCTAATGAATTTAACAAATGTAGTCTAAAATTAAGTTTGTTAAAAGATTGAAGTTGTTAAAAAGGGAGGTCAGGAGATCATTTTATCTCTTAAATTAAACTACAGAACTGGTAGCGTTTTTAAAACAAAATCTGAGCCTACTTAATGTATTTATTCTTTAAAATTATTTACTCAAAATTAGCATTAGCACTATTTAGTTTCCAAAAAACTTTTCTATACAATAAGATTTAATATTTTTTAATTGAAAATGATAATAAGTACAATGCTTAAAAAAGAACACTTCATGCATATAGCCCTTAAATAAAACCTAACAATTTATCAAATTACCATATGCATGAAATAAAATTATGTCCGTCACATGTGAGAAATAATATGAATAGACATTGGGGGATTTTTTTTAAGAATTAGTTTGTAATTTATAAATAAGTTATGAAAACAATACATTTATGTAAAAGCGATTGAAAATATCTGGAATAGTGACTTATTTCTCATTTGTTTCTATTCGTGTTTATCTACTCTGTTAATGTGTATAAATGGTTTTATGGTGTCAACACGTGAAGTTTTAATCGCTTTAAAGCATGCTTAGAGGAAAGTTAATCATGTTATTTGGGTATCAGTGCTACTCTTGACTAAGCGTGCTGGTCAATAAAAACACTATTTTCAATCTATGTCATGCAAAAATATTTTATTGAATAAAAGTGTATGAATTTCTTTTAGGATTAATTAATTTTAAACATAATCCGAATGTTCCATTCTCGTGATTTATCGAATAATGTACACTCGATAGTTTATCTAGATAAAACAATTAAAACAGTATTATTGCTTTCTATTACATAAAGAAACTATCGATGATCTAATTTACATGTAAGTCAAAATAATCCTGACTGAAAAATTATACTTGTCAAAATTAACAGAAGTTTTCAAAACCCTTTCATTCTATAATAAAAAAATCTATTAAAAATTAGTTCTGATAGAAAATAAGTAAAATCTTAATTTAATTTTCTGTGTAAAAAACAAGTATGAAATGGAATTTTAAATGACCGATCATGCCTTTGCTGCACTTGCATAATCCTATGTAAAACTTTGTTCCTCAATTGAAGCCCAATGCGATCAAGTACAGCACTGATTTGAATAAATGTGAATATATTCGGTACGCTACACGAGGATTCCTTCTTTTAGTTTGATTTGATCTTTAAAAAATATTAATAGTTTTCCTTACATATTCCTATATAATCATTAAATCTCACTGCGTAATCAAGATTTCATTAAGAGTCAAATCTTGTGGCCCTGTTGCATTTGAACAAAATATTTAAAACACTTTTCCTTTATGTTCCTCATAGGTAAAATTTAAATTCTAGTCAAAACTCATCCGAATGCCAAATAATTTGAACAAACTATATAGCTAATACCTGCACTATGTAATGAAGCTTTCACATATCAACCCAAATGAAAAAAGGGGGAAACAAAATACTATAACAAACTACTTAGAAAACACTGTTTTGAAAGTATTCCGATAGCAAAGCAAATCACATGCAAATGAGCTAACAAAACACTAATAACAAGTTACTATGAAAACACTAACAAACTACTTATGAAATACTTTAACAAACTACGTAGGACACATTCTAACAAACTACTTACGAAACACTGTGTTTAGCAGTATTCCATTAGTATAGCAAATCACATGCAAATGGGGCTAACAAAACACTCAACAAACTACTAACAAATCATAAGTAACAAATCATTAATAAACCACTAAATTTGAATTTTTAAAATTATAATTAACAAACCTACAAGTCTTTGAAAACATCTAAACACAATCTCATTTTGAAACATTATAAACCCTTGTTTCACAGTATTTTGAATTTCAGGATTGACATTATTGTTCAATAGACAATAGCACACCATTTCAACATTTAAAAACACCAAGTTCATGATCACTGTCTTATATCGATCATTCTCTGCAGTTAAATCTTTTGGTTTAAGAGATATAATTCTCAAGTCATTGGCCACTTCTCCAATCACATACATTTTCACAGAATTTGCAAGTATTATGTAATTCATCACTTAATCCAATGCTTAAAACTGATCTAAGCTGGGTAGTATATGGATTAAAGGTCAATCTTAAAATAAACAAAAACCCAATAAAAACAAGCCACATTCACATCCTCATTCACAGATTGAAGGTTACTGTAGTCCAGTATAAAAGAACTTTATGTCATGCAATAAATAAATACCTCTTTTATATCCAGATTCACCCTGATTATGCTTCTTCCAATCAAAGATCAAATATATATGCTAACACTTTGCATGTCCCTTCACCAATCTCTATGTTTCTCTCTGACTTAGTGCTGGTGGTTTGAAAATTGGCGCAAAACTAGTCTAACACAGAATGTAAATAGATAAGTTGTTCTTGGAAGTTTTTACTGCTCTTAGATAATTCAGCCCTAAACATGTCTGTTAATCAAATGAAATGCTAACAAAATATTATTTTGATGCAGACAAGTGTAACGAAATACTTTCAAAATGTAATTTCATTCTGCAGAGTGTAAAGAAACATTAATAAAACACCAACATTGTAATGAAATATTTACAAAATACCATGCCACCCCATACTGTAAGTCTTGCATTGATGTTACGTTAAATGTAACACTTTCAAAACGTACTAAGAAAATATAAATGTATGATTTGGTAGGGTTTTGAAGATATTTTATTAGATTTTTTTTTCCATTTGGGAACATTTATCTTTTCTGATACATTTGTTCTTGAGAGCAGTAATTATATGTCATGACATTTTTCACATTCTTTATAAGCTTACCTAGAATGAAAGCATTGTCCTTATTTTCAACGAACTTGAATGCTTTAACCAAGGATGCTTTATGAAATAGGCTATGCGGGTTCGGGAATGACGAAAATGTGAAAAGATTTTAATGACACCAACAAGAATGACAGAAAAGGCTCACATTTGGATCAGCACTTAAGGCTTTTCACTGGCAAACATAAATAACTCAATTAATTCAATTTATAACCGATATATCTCCAACCATATTTTGTTTTTTAGGTTACCTATTTCTATCTGTTTTCGTCTGTTGCTAAGCGTCGTGCGATCATGCGTTCGGAGTAAACTTATAACATTTTCGACTTCTCAAAAACCACTTAGACAATTTCAAGCGAATTCTGCAACCAAAAAAGCGTAGGTAAAGACAATTTAGGTTGGTTAAAATGAAGGACCACGCCTTATTCTTAATGGATATAATTATGAATTTGTGAAAGATAATTGCATTCGTAAAATGGCTTCTCCAGAACCATTGGGCAAAACACGATGTAACATGCAAAAAAAAAGGAGAAAAAATTTCAGGTAGTGTAGATTATGTTTGTTCAAAATATGACCAGGGTAGAGCGGGATCACAATAGATTGTCAAATTTTACTTGAGAATATACATTCAAAAAACCACTGTTCAAGAAAGATGAAACTTACCAGAAAACATCTTCAGGTAGTGTAGCTTTACATTTTTAAATCATTATCCGCGGGGGTAAGATGGGTCAACAAATGAGGATAAAATATTCAAATATGAATGGATAGGAGTCTTGAAAATAATCTTTTCTTAAGAATAGAAAATCCTTTTTACATGGAAGCAAAAACTTGGTAAACGTAGTAAAAATTCGAGTTTGTGCAATTCATACCCCCCCCCCTACGATTACATGCAAGATTGGATCACAGTAGACGATCAAAGATTTATATATGGATATGTACGTACGGAAACATCTTTTACAATCTTTTCCTTGGGAAAAGCAAGGATAAGATTTGTATTTTATTTATATATGGAGGCATCATTAAAACAATCACGTTAAAGTCATGGTAAGGTGAGAAAAGTTTAAGGAGTCTAGTGGGTGAACTAATTAATTTTTTAATAAGCACCAGATTTAACTTAAATTTTGGGATATGATATCTTAAGCTGTCAACTATCATTTGGCAAAGAAAAATTTCATAAATTTTAGCTTTAAAATTTGATCATTTTATTATATCTTTATATGGAGCTCTTCTTCTTATGGAGATCAAAATAGTCTAAAAATGGCTACGATCACCCAGCCTCTTAAAGGTAGGAATATGGAGATAATGAACAGTATTCAATCTCAAAGTCCATAAAATAATACAAAATAGGAGCAGAGCAAACACAGACCTCCGAAAGATCAGATGTCGGATCAGGTGCCATGGAAGAGTAAGCATCCCCTTCTGACCAGTCACACCCGTCGTGTGCTCTTTGTCATGATCGGGAAATAACGGGAAAATCCGTCGTCAATTCAGTGTATAAATAATGGACTAACAATTTGTATGAAAAACTTCAGTCAGCATTTGACTCAATGATAAATTGCATTTGCTGAAAAGGTCATTGTATTGTATAGCGCAATTGGAATCTATTGAAATTCCAATAGATTGTTGGAATACCTTGTCTCCAAAAACCACATAGAGATTGTCGATAAGAAACTTAAGCTTCTCATTGATGTTAACTTCAGATTACTTGTGTGTGCAATCAGAATGTGTTTTAACAAAATGATTTTGCAAATGACCAATGACCAGGTAAGTTAATTTACGAGTTTCATTTTTATTGAAAAAGCAGCTGTCAATGATATCAAAAAGCCTGGAGTTTAATTTATCGTGGGGAATAGTTGCGTATAAAGATGAAAAGTCATTAGTTTTTAAGCTTTTGATTGTGGTAAAATCTTTGGATTTAGAATTGTCAAACGTTCTTTAGAATTTTTGAATATCCACATCTGATTCAACCATTCTTGAAGATCACTTATTTAAAATGTTTTTTCGCAAGAATAACAAAAACATGAGTAATCTTTTGAATACTGATGCATCTTCAAGTACTTCTTCTATCAGCTTTTTTTGTACTTTATAAATTTTATATAGATTGTTCTTTCATGCCCAAGTGACCGTTTAGGCCATTTGGCGTACTGTTTAAAAAATAAACATAATTTTGAAATAAAAAATTTTATGTCACCTTGTCAGACTCTTGAAACATGTTATACATGTATTCATTAATGCATAGCATAAAATGTTCAATTAAAAGTGGTAATTTTTTCATCGACAATACTTGGCTGTTAATTTATTTGGTCACAATACTATAATTATCATGACATTTTTACCTCAACAAAATTTTCAGCATCAACTCTGTTGCTATTGTCCTTAATATCTTCCATCATTATTTTGTGCTGAAGTTCTTGGAGTTTGTTGTACGTCAACCTCATTTTTGATTTACGACCTTTGCTGTCAATCTGAACATACAGTTGAAGTACATCTTCAAGATTCTAAAAATACAGAACATATTTGTTTTAGTAAATGAGGTACCTTTTCCATTCTTTTATAACTCTGTGAAGATTATAACCATTTTACAACTTGTTTCCACCATGTATCAACATGTACCAAATGCTTGACCTTTTGACTAACAGATATTTTCATAGTATCCAAGTAGATGTTTAAATGAAATTAATTTTAATGGTTTGCCTATCAAATTTCTACAAATTTGTTTGAAGATGGTCAAAAGTATATAATCTATGAAACTTAATTAATTAAACTTAATAAAATGTAAGTTCTTACTAATATCTCGTTAGGCATATTTGGATCAATTTTTCCAAGCCTGTATATTCCTCCAGAGCAGATGGCTTCAGCTTGTTTTACAGATGTCAACAGCACTGAACCCAGGGAGCATTCCACACTTTTATACTATTCCAACTCTCGTTTTGTTTTTATCTATAATTGATAACCTTAATGATCAAACATTTAGACAATAACCACAATCTGCACTATTAAGAGCCATTCCCTGTAACCACAAAAAAATAAATTCGCATGCATGGTCACCAATTGAAACTAGCGTCAATTGCCAATTTAACAAATATTTATATTGTCGAAATTGTGGAACCAGTAGCAAATTCGAATCAAACAAGACTAGTATAAAATGAATAGTTACCGATGAAGAGTTTTCTTTTTAAATTGCAAGAACCTATACTTAAATTGCTTCATGGTAACTGATCAACTTTGATGAGCATATTTTAATTTGAAAATTCTTTAATCTTAGCTTTCATTGATCAGTGGACATATATAGATACATATACATGTATTGGCAAGAATGACCTGATTAGATTTTTTTAAATCGGTTAAAATGCTTCATCAGACTGGCTTTGCTGTTCTTGAAAACATATATTTGGAGATGCCTTGATGTTCTTGAGAAGAAATTTTAAAAATATTTATAAAAGTTTTTCTCTATATATTTCTATGTATTAACTCTACTACCGGCAAATATTTTCATTTTGATTTTCAATTATTCTAACCAGTCACGGGAGCCTAGTGGTAGAGCGTTCGCTTCGTGATCGGCAGGCCCGGGTTCGATTCTCGTTCGCGGAGCTGCGTCATACGTAAGACATAAACATAAGTAGTGACTGTTCCTTCGCCAAGCATTAGCCTTGAAGTGAAAGTCACGGGTCTTTCGGATATGCTCTTAAAACGTAGGACCTGTGTCACATTAGCGTTGGCACGACAAAGAACCCTCACTGCGTGCCGGGTACAGTTTTAGAATTGAAGCCCTTCACCGGCACACGGTGAAGTCTCCAATATAAAGAAATAATATGGAGATAACGAGCAGTATTCAATCTCAAAGTCCATATAACAAAACAAAACAAGAGCACAGCAAACACGGACCTCCGTAACATCAGAGGTAGGATTAGGTGCCATGGAGGAGAGAGCATCCCCTTCTGACCGGTCACACCCGTCGTATCATTGTCATGATCGTGAAATAATGGGAAAATCCGTCGTCAATTCAGTGTACAAATAATATACCAACAACTGGTATGAAAAACGGCAGTCAATGATAAATTGTATTTGCTGACAAGGTCATTGTATCGACCATAGAACTTACGAAATGATGAACGAGACTGCTGATATTCTTGTTTCATCAACTTGCTAGTCAATAATTTACCTCGTTTTAGTAATTGTTCTTACGTAGAGCATGCTCTTGCGTATCGAATCAACTGAGACATAAGTAAGGGAAGTTGACTATAGAAAAGTTAAAGGCATCACGTTTATCATATAGCTTGGTTGTTAGATTACCATTAACGTCTTTTTCAAGTAAAATATCCAAGTATGAAACAAAAGTGTCAGACTCTGTGGTATCTTTTAACTCAAACTCACTAGGACATATCGTATCGGCGTAGGAATGGAAATTACCATTGTTCATTGACAATACGTCGTCGATATATCTGAAGGTCGAGTAGATGGCCACAACAATTTTTTTCTTCTTTTCACGCATAAGATTAAGCATAAATTCTGCTTCATATGAAAACAAAAAAGGACTGCTAAAAACGGAGCGCAATTGGTTTCCATGGGGATTCATATAGATTTTTCGAAGACCTGGTGAATAGGTCCTCAGTATCCCCTTGCTTGTCGTAAAAGGCAACTAAATGGGGCGGTCCTTCGGATGAGACCATATAAACCGAGACCCCGTGTCACAGCAGGTGTGGCACGATAAAGATCCCTCCCTGCTCAAAGGCCGTAAGTGCCGAGCATAGGCCTAAATTTGCAGCCCTTCACCGGCAATGGTGACGTCTCCATATCAGTGAAATATTCTGGAGAGAGTCGTTAAACAATATTCAATCAATCAATCAATCGAAGACCTGGTCTCCCAAAACCACATAGATATTGTCAATCAGGAATTGACTTGGTTTGGGACTAAGTAATATGTAGGCATCAAAACGCAATTCAGAGGAAGTCAGGTGAAATTAAGTAAAAAATGTAGTGAACATTGGTGAGTTATTGATATTTAGTCCTGAATAGACCATTGGAGCCATATTATCTTAAACACTAAACAATTACACATACGATTGTGTGTTTAACTTGAGTGTTTAACTTGATTGAAAAATTCTCCATAGGGACGTTAAAATATACAATCAATCAATTAATTATTCTAATACTGGCTTTATTCTTCATTAGATTTCTTCATTAGAAGATTTTCCAATTAATTTCACTAATTATGGCTTCGGAATTTTGGGGAGAATCTAAAATACAACTATATATGAAGAAGTTTCTGATCATAGGGCTCAAGGGAAGAAAACTTTTAAGAAATGACCTCAAAGTGTTGTTAATTCTTAACAATTCCCCTTAAATAAAAGCGTTGCTCTTTATTTGAACAAATTTGAATTCCCTCCATCCAAGGATTTGTTGTGGTAAGTTTATCTTTACACTCCCTGAAACGTTCTACTTTCCCACCTGAACGGTGAACGAACGCTAAACGAACGCAGAGTGAACGGTGAGTGAACGATGTGCGAACGCTGAACGCATCTTAGTGAACGAAATGCGAACGCTGAACATTTTTTTTTCTGTACATATGTGTACCTTTTTTTTAAATCGATATTTTTATATCACGTGTTTAATTGTCGTAAAACATGTGTTTTTGTTACCAAACGCGTGTAGTTTAAATATAAAATTAATCTACTTATATAGTAAATATGCTTATTCTTTTCACTAATAAAATAATGTGAACTTTAGAAGATAAAACTACTAGCAGCTTATAGAATGAATTAATTACATTGTACCCGGTTGAAACAACCATACATGTATTTCCGTGCCAAGGCGATTCTGAGTAAATTTTTTTTGAAATTCACAATTATCTGTTGACGTATTGCTTAAAACACAAAATTCTATTGCAAAATCTATATTTCTGTGTCTTTTGTATTCTTTTATGATGATTATTTTAGCTAACTTCTACATGTATCTGTAGGCATTTCCCGGCCGTGATTATACTCGGTCAAGATGATGAAAAGAGACATTCAAATTATTTGTAATAGATTAAATTTTCCAAATTAAATAAGTAATGTCATCTCATAGCTTTTATTGAACAGAGAAATGTACGAGAGAGAGAGAGAGAGATACACCCCTCGATATTCAGATATCTGTTGTATCAAATAAAAATTATTTTTCCTAAATATTCAAGCAGTAAAGGTAATCAATTTTTTAGATTAACAAATCCATTTGATAGTAATCATCGGCTTTTCTTTTCCTTCATCAAGTTCACATGGTCCACAGGAAGTCCACGTGCTGTACATTGTCCTTTTTTAAATTTAATATTTTAGCATCGTTCTACATACATGTAGGTACTTAATATATTATTTTCCAGGGAAATTTCATGAATAAAGTAACAGCTGAGTTATAATAATAGAAATATGAATATCATCGACAATTTTTGCAATGAAATTATAATTCTTCAAACAAGATATCTAAGTTGTTTAATTAAAAAACGTGTAAATCCTTACCATCAAAAAGATAAGTCCTTTCACTTCGGAGTTCCGAATGACAATGAAGACTGAATGATAAGTGAACGGTGAATGCAAGGTTAATGCAAAATAAACGGAACGAAGAGTGAACGGTGAACGTTTTGTGAACGTTTGAACGAATGGTGAACGAACGCTGAACGAACGGTGAGCGAACGAAAAACTGGGAAAGTAGAACGTTTCAGGGACTGTAATTGGCCGAGTGGCTCTTGAGATGAAGTAAAAAATGTGAAAAAGCAACATAGTTACGGGTGATTGCCACCCAACATGTGGTCAGAAATAAGCTTATGTGAGCTTAAAGGAAAAGAAAAAAATATCATAAAGAATTTGTTCATATGCAGAGAATATTTTACTTGCCAGTTTTTTCGGTAGGTTTGGATCTGAATTCATCTCATTGAAAACAAGTTCACATGGTTCTAGAAAATGCTCCAAGTTGTGTACTTCATATATTCTGAAAATCAATGGACCATATCCAAGTGTTGCAGGTTGAAAACACTGTACAAGATGGAATTCCATGTCACTGTCTTCAGCAGTTATACTGGCAAAGTCAATAAACACTAATAATTCTTTCCAATCTTTAAAAAGAACAAAATATACAGGGTAAACCATGATGAAGATAAAAACATCATTCTTTTGGAACATTTAAAACCAGTTTATTTTACCAAAATTAACAATCAACACTATAAATTAAAGTCTATCTTTATTTCCTTATGACATATGGCACATTAGACAATTATTGTAAACAAAATATACACATGTATTTAAATTGTTCAGTGATATTAAAAATATTTACATCTATAATACTCTACAACGAATTTAGTAACCTATCCTTCGTTGTGAAGCGCTGAGCAAATATTTTCAAAATTTAGACATTTTGAACATTTAACAATAGTATTAGTTTAAAGACAATAGGTTTTTTATAACATTATATTGTTTGATATATTGGATGATGTGATCTTGATATACAGGTCATTTTAACATTAAATGGAAATAACCTTCTACATCATTTATGTCAGAAAATAAACATATTCTTTTTTATTTCTATTTCAATTTACATATCTACATGTAAATTCTCCAACCCATATTTGTGACTAGACAGTCTTTAAAGCTTGTGATATGTTTTGTATACATGTTTGATAGGTTTTGATAAAGAATTCTGTAAATAAAAAATGGTCTATAATATGTTGATACAACTCTCCCTCAGCACACATCGTAATACTGTGAAGGGTTTCTTGACTATACACATTTCTGACATCATTGACAGCTGCTATAAAACGAAGCTAGAGGAATAACTGAACTTGTCATTGATAATTTGCAGAATTCACTATAAAAATTCTTATTGTACACACAAGTATACGCCGGAGGTGATATCAAGAAAATGCTTGAATTTCTCATTGACACTATCTGTGTGGTTTCAGAAGGTTAGGTCTTCAACCAATAAATTGGAATGTTTAAGGTACCAATTGGACCTGTTATTCGCAGTGAGATCAACCGTAAAATGGGTTATTTTGTAAATTTTTATGAATTTTGGTTGAAATTGGGTGATTTATATTTTTATGGGGGTATAATTTGAAGACATATACTAAATGAGTAATTATCAGAAATTTTGCCTCTCTTGAGGGTTACACTGTACCAGGTAATTGACATTTGTATAATTTTTGTAAGTCAATTGATATTCAGTTTAAGATAACTCAAGATAGCAATATAACTAATTAATTGTTTAGCCCCCAGGTGCTGTGATATACTATCATTCATACGACGTTGTACATTTATGGTTTATTTACATATGTGAAATTTTACGCGTTTAAATTTTATCGATTTATAAATTCGTTAATAAGCAGCACGTAAGAAATACCCGTTATACGATATTTTTGTATTCATATGAGGAAGAATTTGTCAAGAAATGTATACGTGAGAAGAGAATTTACTTGCCGTGATCTTTAACTCGATATTTAAATATTTACATTTCCAATGTCTTTGTCCGATATAAAATTACCAAATGTAAATGTAGGAATAACTGTCAGATTTTTCAATTTCATGATCGATTGCCTTGCGTGATAATTTTATTATGCAAATTATCACGCAAGCCAATCGATTAATCACTTCGTGAAATCGAAAAATAAGACAGTTACTCCTTAAATATTTCGACGGTGTAGTGTCAATTATTATTGATTATTTCCATTCTTATGTTGATACGAAATATCCCGGTGTGCTTGTTAAAGATAAAATTAAAGATATCAAAGAGTCTGACACATTTGTTTCATATTTGCATATTTTACTTGGAAAAGATGTCAATTGTTATCAAACAACAAGCTTAATGATAAACGTGATGACAAAATTTTCAATCATCAAAAGCCCTTGCTTAGGCAGCAATAAAGCTATGCACACTTTTGTAAGCTCACATGGTTTTTCGCACAAATTAAGGTCACATTCGTCTTGCAATTAAACCAAATATTAAAGAACTTCAGTACAATATATAACTTTATATTAAATACCGGTATCTGATGTGAAAGGTACAGATTCTTTCGAATCATTAACTTAACGTTTTAAAATTCAGCTTTTTTATATCATTAAGTTGAAATTTACACTTTGACTTTTTTTACTATGAGTATATTTCTAAGTACTTTGTAAATTAACCATGATCGTCTTGTTCTTGTCGAAATGTAGCACCAAAAAAGAAAATGCTGCAAATGAAATTATGCCTACCGGAGAATATGATAATAGAATATCTTTTATCCTTTAAAATAGTGAATTGTTACTGTTGAAATTCTTTTACATTCACGGTCTTCCATCGGGCCCTTCGGGCTTTATGGGATTTGATCACGTGACCAACCCGTTTTACATCCCAATAAAACTCAAAAAATGATACCTTATTTCTTAAACCTTTCAGCAATATGCGAGTATCGGTTGGTAAAACTGCTATTCGGTCCCTTGGATTAAATACATTCTACACATTTAATAAACTGTACTTAAAAAGTAAATTATATATATTTTTTTTCAAAAATGTACACTAACACATTTATCTAATTTGTGGTCCGTTAGACTTCATCTAGTTTTTCACAAATTGGATCGAATTGTTTTGATTAGTTAATTGATAGCTTTCATTACCAGGGGGTATATCAGTTTTGAAGACCTGAGTTCTAATTACCTCATCAATAGTTTAACGAGATGCAGCCACAGATCTAGATTGATAAAAGCGTTTTAGTATTTTATAAGAGCAGTTAAGTCAAAGTTTGTTAATTGTAATTGTAATATGAATTAGAGTTATCGTGTTCAGATTTGACTACAAATATGTGAAATTAGCTTTAAAATTATTTCATAAACCTGGACATTCCGCAAATTAAACAGTAATTACGAAGTAAGTAAAAAAAAATATTCTCCTCGATTGCGACATAAATTTGACTGAAAAGGAAAACGTCGCGAAAATCATTGTAAAATATTGATTGACCACTATATAAAATATTTGTATTCTTTGTGTGACGATTAATTAATGTCTTTAATCTTAAATCCAAATTCTTTGAAAGTGTGTGTTTTGTGTATCCATATTCTTTAAAACCGTGTGTATTGTGTGCATTTGTGTGCGTTTTGTTCACAAAGAGTGTTTTATTATTACCGATGAGTAGAGGATTATATATATGATAGATATGTAGATCATCCAAATATGTTTGGACTTTGAGATCGAAGAATGCTCTTTATTTTCACATATTCATTTAATAATGAAATATATCCTGAATCCTACAACTGGAATTATAAGTTCTATTTACATACTTTTCATGTTTCTTCTAATCCATTCAACGAGAGGTTTACAATCCATAAATGCCATTAGACAATGCTTTTGTTCTCCTGACATTCCCTTCAGACTCGACATTGTCTTCATCAAATTTTTGTCCAGTTTGCACATTGCAATATCCTTTCCATTTGCCTAGTGAAATATATCTTGAAATAAATAGGGTAAACAAACATTCAAATTTAATCCATAATCATTAGTAAATAAGCAATTGTTACAAAAATGACAATTTTGCATGATTATTCCGAGACGATATATCCTAGTGAGCTTATAAAAGATACTGCAGAGTACATCTTTGTTTGTTCTGCTCTTTATATGTTTTGTTTCATTGACATTGAGCTTAAGTATTGTTAAATTTATCCCGCTTCAGACAAATTTGTATTTTACTGACTGGATAAAAGCTTATCACATGACGCCCTGAAATTTTCCGTATTACCTTGCCGTCAATATGAATAATAGTAATATGAAAATCGGGCTCGCGATTCCGTTCGAAGCGATGTAAAATTGTAAATAAAAAGCAGAAGGATAAAAATTATTCTCAGATAGGACCTTCGGTCTCCTGCTCATTTCACGACTTCCGGGACTGTTTACTCCGCTACAAAATGTAGTGCCGTGCATACGTTAAATGAAAATAGAATACATCCAACTACTGGAAAGCCTTTACAGAGTTTAAAAAAACAGAAAATTTATTTTTGTCAAGTTTTAACCATCTGATGGGTATTAGAAAAGATCAGAAAAGATGGGGAGGGGTGAGCAACATTAACTGTAACGTTATAAGATAAGAGTTTAACATACGTATATGGATTACGTTGTGTGAACTGTGGTCTCCCCTATGATTTTACTATTTCATGTAAGGTAATAGTATCTTTTTAACACAGCGCATTACCTTTGATCTCCTTACTAATAGTAAACGACTCGATCAGAGTATTAAAACAACACACAATCTCTTCATTCGCAGATCTCTAACAAGCAGTGGGAGGAGGAAAATCTTGCCCTCTACCACCCCCTACCTCTTCATTTCGCTCGGGCTTTTCACCGATCCTTTAATATATTGGGATAATTATTTGTTAATAAATTATTTTAGATGTCCTTTGTCTTCCTTATGAGGTCATGTCTCAAGAGGCGACTTCATCAGTTTAACACTATTTAAATGCAAAACCTCTGATTTTATATATCTTACAAAGAAGATGTACAACCTGTATTGCAAAGGTTCGGTCTGACATTCTCCTCCTCATTTCCCTGGAATTTACACCACATCAAATTCATAAACCAATCAAAACTACACTAGTCTTAAAAAAAGAAATAAACTTTTAAAAATGCAACAATAGTGATTTACTTTTGGATCGATACATTTACTGTATTTAAAGACAAGTAAGTTAACTTATCCTCGAATCAATTTGAAGAAATTTGTACGATTTTTTCCTTTCCAAAAATTAGGGTGGCAACGGTTTTTTTTAGTTGATTTGAAAAACAATTCTACACAAATATTGCCTACTTAAAATTTTCAGTGATATCGTAATATGATACAGCATTATATTACCTTTCTCTTATTCATACAATTTGTGAGCTATGCAATCCTTATTGATGCACAAAATAAGACCCTGTGTGTTTCCATAGTCTTTTTGCTGATACCAGAGGTAACAAAAAATTTATATGACCAGGGGTCACTAATAATGAACACCATTTGGAGGACAGAGGTAATCTTAAATTCTACATTAATAGGAGACCAGAGGTCGTCTTACACAAATATGTTGTACATCAGTAGGGGGACCAGAGGTCACCTTACATTGTACATCAGTGGGGGACCAGAGTTCACCTTATGTTGTTCATCAATAAGGGGACCTCCTACTGATACACAATATAAGGTGACTTCTGGTCGATCTTCCTACAGATGTACAATATAAGGTGACCTCTGATCCCCCTACTGATGTACAATATACGGTGACCTCTAGTCCCCCTATTGATGCACAATATAAGGTGGCCTCTGGTCCCTCTACTGATGTACAATATACGGCGACCTCTAGTCCCCCTATTGATGAACAATATAAGGTGACCACTAGTTCCCCTACCGATGTACAATATAAGGTGCCCTCTGGTCCCCCAATTCATGTACAATATACGGTGACCTCAAGTCCCCCTATTGATGTACAATGTAAGGTGACCACTGGCCCCTCTACTGATATACAATATAAGGTGCCCTCTGGCCCCCCCCCCCCTATTGATATACAATATGAGGTGACCACTGGTCCCCCAAATGATGTACGATATAAGATGACCTCTAGTCCCCCTAATGATGTACATATAAGGTGACCTCTGGTCCCCTACTGATGTACAATATGAGGTGACCACTGGTCCCCCAAATGATGTACAATATAAGATGCCCTCTGGTCCCCCTATTGATATACAATATAAGGTGCCCTCTGGTCCCCCTATTGATGTACAATATAAGGTGACCTCTGGTCCCCCTACTGATGTACAGTTTAAGGTGCCATTTGCTCCCCCTATTGATGAACAATATACGGTGCCCTCTTGTCCTCTATCATGTACCATATAATTTGATCTCTTGTACCCAACGGATGTACAATATAAGGTGTCCTCAGGTCCCCGTTATGATGTGCAATAAAAAGTTCCTTATGATCCCTAATTAATTTAAAATGTAAGGTTACCCTCTAATGATGTCCAACATGAGATGACCACTGGTCTTCAAGTCCTACTGTCGGGGGGTCGTGAGTTCGTATCTCAGCCGCGACTGACCCAGTCGATAAAACGGGTAGCAACTGTTCCTTCGTTATGCACTCGGCATTTTGAAGTGAAAGTTGCGGGTCCTTCGGATGAGATCTTAAAAACCGAGGCCCCGTGTCAGCGTTGGTACGATAAAGAACCCTCTCTGCTCAATGGCCCTTAGTGCCGAGTAAAGGTCAAAATTTGAAGCCCTTTACCGGCATACGGTGACGTCTCCATATGAGTGAAAATTCACAAGAGGGACGTTAAACAATATACAATCAATCAATCAAGTCCTACTGATGTACAGAATAAGGTGGCCTCTGGTCTTCCTAATTGCTTTCACGAATTTGCTAGTATATATATTTAATAAGATCATAATAAATGATAAGATAATATATTTAATAGATCTGTATACAGTTATAGATATGATTGTTTTGGAGTTAGACAAAGAAAACTGTCTGTTATATAAAATGAAATCAATATATAGGGTGACCTGAGGTCTCCGTATATCCATGATATCGATGAATTTACTGTTGTGCCTTTAAAGGCTGAAGAGTTCCTAAAATGTTTTATTACTTCGCAAAATTTCGATTTATTTGCGGGGGGGGGGGGGGGGGGCTAAGGTCCTATTTTAGCGTACGCTCTATCCTTCTCCAAATAAAAATGGCGGCTAAGAAACGGTTTGCGTAGGTGGTAGTTTATTTAAATTTCTTGTTACAATATTTTATGTTGTTTGGTAATAGATTTAAACTTGATATTTTCATAATATGTGCATAGATTTTTTTTATTGTTAAGGTCTTCAGCAGAATAAATTCGTAACACAGTCCAATACGGATTTCCATTTCAAACCCTGTATGACTCCGTACTAGGTCACTAACTGACTGTGTAACTAAAAATATTTCGTTGATGTTATTACTGGAATTGGATCTGACGATGAACCATTGTAATCTTCTTTACATAAAACTCTACCTGCATGACATATTGTCAACTTCTTTTTTATTATGTTTTTTTTTCATCTTTGCATTTTAGGACTTACGCAAGTACATGTATGTTTAGGTTACAACCAAATATTCTACTTGCCTATATGATATGACGTCATAGTGAGCTATATGATTTGATCTTTAGAGATAACAATTTCTTAAAATCGATATACAGATCATGATATAAAGAAATTCCAACACTGAGAACAGAAAGAGTACCGATTTAATATCACAATATCAAAATTTAAATATGAGGTGTATCTGAAAAAATACTTAGTACCATACCTATTAAAATCATGTCAGAAAATATATCACAAAGTGCTGGTTCCTATGTGAGAAAATCACAATTTTGTACAGTGTACGTGGTTGTAAGAAAACATATATCTGTGAGGACTACATAAGAATATATAAATTATGTTTCGGAAAAATGTTAAATATTTATTTTGTTCAGAACAGCAGAACTTGGATTGTTCCATACGAAAAGAAAAGATAGTAGTCGGGACAATTGTTAGTCCATTATTTATACACTGAATTGACGACGGATTTTTCCGTTATTTCCTAATCATGACAAGGAGCACACGGCAGGTGTAACCGGTCAGCATGGGATGCTAACTCATCCATGGCACCTGATCCCACCTCCGATGTATTGGAGGTCCGTTTTTGCTCTGCTCCTGTTTTGTATTGTTTTATGGACTTCGATATTGAATAAAGTTCGTTATCTCCATATCCTTCTTGGACTTGAAACTTTGCAGCAGAAAAAAAGATACTATTCCTTGATGAAGTCTCTTTTTGTGGCGAGATTGCAATCTGACAAAAAACTGTATTAGAGGTAGTCTTTTGAAGATTTTTTTATAGGAATTGCTATTTAAAGGTACATATACAAATATCATGGCAACACCTTTTATCAAAATCAAATACAAAATAAACAGAATTTATCAGTAACCTGGGGTACATGTAGCCTAGATTTGAAGTTGAATTTATATAAGGACAAAATTATATGAAGAGTAAATCATTTGTTCCAAGTTAAATTAGAACAATAATGTAGGAGAAGTAGTGTTTTGAAAGTATTTCTATTTATTGTACCCTCTATGTAACACACTTCATCGAAATCATTAACCGATACATCGAAACATGAATTTTAGTGCAGTCTACATTTGTGAAAAGTTATATGGAAATCAAACCAAACGTGACGGAAGAATAGCATTTAAAAATGTTAACCGACGGACAGAGGAACTGACAGAAAGACAGACAGAAAGGCGGAAGAAGGACACCTTACTATTATACATAAGAACTTCTGGAACTTGACCAGAAAAGCTTAAAATATTGTATTGCATATTGAGGGTATTTTTCACAAAACATTAGGAAAATCTTCATAGATTAGATCATAAGAACAATGTTTAATAAATAAATTAATGAGAGGAGGATGGTAAAGGCATCTTAAAAAATTATGTCCGACATCATGGATCAATTAATTCACAGAAATAAATTATTCATGGAAACGCTAGGTCATGGTATTTGAAAATGAAGTTGATTGCAGTTCGTTTTTTTTTTTAGTTCTGATTAATAAAAATAAAGAATAATTTTAAGTGCAACAAATAAAAGGCTACTGTATGCACTTGATCAAATTAAGACCAAGATTTATCGCAAGTTCTATTTGTATTGTTCTGTAAACATATTTGAAAAAAGATATAATTAGTGTTTGTTTTCCAGCAACAAGTTTTGAACAATTTTTAAGTAATGGTGAAATCGTGAAATTTTATTTTCATCAGGTTTATAAAATATAATAAAAAGCTGAAAACTATCTTTTAAAAATCAAGAAAATGCGTTTATAAGATAAACGGAGTACTGTACTTAAGGTAAGACGACACGTTCCTCAAATATATCTTGGTGTAATATAAAAATTATTTTTAGTTGTTATTCTTTTCTGATTTTTACATATAATTATGGTTTTTAAAATGTTTGTAAATATAAGTGCACTAAAAATAGTGATAAAGGTCATTCGGTAGATTACCAATATATATGGGTTATATGAGAAAAATGACCTTGTGGTGTCTTGTGCAAATTCCCGGTACAAACCTGTACATGTAAGATGCGCTAATTTTTTTTTTAGGAATCTTGTTAAAGCACCTATTCTTCAATGACTAATTTTTAGGAAAAATTATATATTTTTTAGGACATAACATTTCGTCCGACCCTA
Organism: Saccostrea cuccullata; assembly: GCF_032062105.1. Taxonomy (NCBI): domain Eukaryota; kingdom Metazoa; phylum Mollusca; class Bivalvia; order Ostreida; family Ostreidae; genus Saccostrea; species Saccostrea cuccullata. The sequence goes on from NW_026924329.1 coordinate 133,110, forward strand.
AATTATATTTTAAACTTTGAAAACATTAATTGAGAGATATATTTTTTTATATAATGACATATTTTACTCTAGGTAAGTATAGGAAATATTGTTTCTCCTAGGATCTTGCTTTATTTAAATCTAAAATTAAAACCTTCATTATAGCTTAACTTATTTTATTTACCAATTCCAATATTGTGGTGAGATGTTCAAATTGTCCTTCAAGACCATAAGTGTCCACAACATTCTTAATGGTGGTGGCTCCCTCCACACATTGCTGTACTGTGCTGTACATCAGAAATTGCTCCATTCTTTCATTTAACCAATCTATACTACCATCAGCAGATAAACTTTTTAGATCATTTATCAAATTGTCCTCTGTCTTCTTCTTGAAATGCTTTTGAAACTCTCTGAAGAACATGGAACCATTTTGTATTCTTTTGGCCGTAGTCAAATCTTCATATACTGGTTTCCAGACCTTTGATATCACTTCTTCTATTGTCAGGGGAATACCATTCTTATCCTCAACACATTTTCCACCTCTCTTCTTCCACAATCTCGTGAAAATTCTTTCACTACTGTTTCTAAACAAAGCATTACAAGAAATATATATTGACGCAAGCGTCAAAAATCGGCCACAAACCAATTAATTGTCTTTGTATGAAGCAACTAAGTAATAGATCATATTAAGTAAAATTTTAGTGCTTATGAAGGGGCAGAGGGAGCGAAGCGACCGAGCCCCCTTCTTAATCACTAAAATTTTACTTAATATGATCTAACTTACTTAGAACCGATCGCGTTTTTTCATTGGCTAATAAATTAGCCCGCGGAGTTACATATACTGCATAGACATATATGTATATAGAATCTTAACAATTAAGTGATCGACTTAATAGGAAATTTAGCAGCTGCTGATTGGAGGAAAAAGCGGTTTAGGTTTTAAAGACTGAAATGGTGATCTGTTTTCAAAATATCTTATATTTATCTGTTATTATATATCCGTGACAATAAACGCTTGTGCACGACATTGCATGATTTTCTTGATTATGTAATGCATGTTCAGTATTACATGTATAAGCAAAGTACTCCTGGTCCTCTGCGTCAACAAACCGTGTGCCTGTATAATTAAGAGGCATTTACATTAAAATTCTAAAACTAAAGTTTAATGTAACCTTCAACTAGATATGAAGTGTAGTTTTAATTTTATAAAAACACAGCAAATATGTGGGGCTCCTTACTCTCTCTTACAGGAAAAAACTAAACTCCTATCATGTTGTAAATTTTTAATTTACTATAGTGGGAGGTAAATGAAAAATTTACAACATGATAAAGTTTTCATGTTGTAAATTTTGCATTTACCTCCCCCTAGTAAATTCAAAATTTACAACATGATACTTCCTCTAGATCAGCCACTACATTTCTTCTCTTTGTTTCTTTGAGTTGTAGCGGGGAAAATTCTTGGCACATTGTAAACGTGCATTATCCTCGTCTGCTAATGGCCAAATTTTGTAATATTCTGTAGCCTGCTATGTCTTTTGATGAACTAACATTTAACCACATTTTTGAAAAATGTTAGTATATGTGTGTACACGTCATTTTAAAATAAATACGTACAACAAATCCTGTTTAAATAGAGAAAGTAAACTTCTGCAATGTACATAACGCGGTCTTTGCTTTAGACTATGCCCAACACATGTCCGCACATCAAACATGTGTTTCTCAATCAGGATTGGATGAAATATTTATCCCATTCTTTATAAAAAAAAATAATTTTATGTTTATTGTGCGTTCTTGTTAAACACTTAGACGCTCTTTTTCATATAAACTATTATATTAATGTAATATTTTTTTTATCTAAATTGTTTTAATTTATCTAAATTGTTTTAACCTTGGCTTCTTTCAATTCAGTTTTATTTGTATATAACATTATCCAAATTAAAACATTCCAAAGAGAAGAGAAAGTAAAGCTGCCATTTAAAAGAAAGAGGTACGTCTGAACGGTGCTTTATAAATTCGACGATATATAAATTCTTGATTGAGTTGGGATTTTTTTATTCATTTAAATATTAGAAGGTAACACCCCAGGAAATTTATCTATATTTTTTGAAATGGAAGTCATATTGATCTAGTACAATAGCACCTGACCCAACCTCTGATGTTTCCGAGGTCCGTGTCTGCTCTCCTCCTATTTTGTATTGTTTTATCGACTTTGAGATTAATTAATGTTCGTTATCTCCAAATCCATGATAAAATGGAGTTGTCAGCTACTTATCTTTATCTCAGCTTATTTAATCTAGTACATGTAAAGGTGCCATAAGATATTGACAAGATATAAGTCAGCTCTATTTACTTTACATGAGAATGTGGGTAATTTTAAGCACTACGACTTTTTATTCAAAATATAAACAGTTGCACACACTTTAATACAAAATTATAGTTTTTGATAATATATGCGTTATCAATAAAAAGATGGAATACAGAAATCATTACTCTAACATCTGTTTTCTAATGTACAAACACTGTATTAAAAGGTAAATGGATATTTTGAGTAATACAAGATTTTTCTTCATTTAATTTACATTTTACAAGGTGTTCCATAATATATGGTACATCATGAATCTACAACAAGTATATGGAGGCGTGTTTCTTTAATTTAATTATGTATCAATTAGAATCATTTTATCTAATGACAAACCAATATATTAAACTCAATTAAAAGAAAGGCAAGCCATTGTTAAAATGAAAAAAAAAAGTCAAGATTACAATAGTTTTGTTTATGTCGATTTTTACATGTTTAGAATGACCGTAATCTCCTTCATAATTTTTAAGTCGTTAGCGGCATATCTATGCACGTCGGATTTCGGTACTGTTTACTAATTAATGAATAATTCAAAAATAAGTTAAAGAATACAGAACATAATTACGATCCTCAGTGCAAACAAATCATTTAAGCCATCCAAAAATTAAAGACCAAAATAGGTGAGAAATGCTGTGTACCAGGTGATTGGTCACTTGTTACTATATATACACATCCATGGGCGTGTTTTACAGGTGTACACAACGGTCGGCACTCTAATTATCTTATGCACATGAAGTTTTTAGATAAGTTTTTGTTAAATATATGTACTTTGGAATTAGAAAAAGGTATACATCATACAGTGTCTAACCGAGTACCAGTCTTAGTATTCGATAGTCGAACGTTCAATCGAGTACCGAGGTAAACGGATTCGTTGACATCCCTATATTTCTATATAAAAAAGAAATAAGAAAAATATGTCAATTCAAAAACGCAGAATTGTTAAGGCTTGAAAGAAGGGCGGGGCCTGAATAAAATAGTTTACTGTGATATCACACAAAAAAGTTATTTATCATAATACCAGAAAATCAAATAGTTTGCAATATTAAAATATAATTGATTAATAAACAACAACAAAACTTATCAAAGCATTAGAAATAGTTGCTAGTTAAACACAGACAACGCATCGTCTCAAGCCACCGTCCAGAGTCCGCATATAGCTCCTTTCTACCCGTGGCTGCTTGATCGCAGAGTGTCGTAATCTTGTAAAGTTACGCCTCTCTATTGTGACGTCATATTCAGCCAATGACAAGTTTGTTTCCATCGAAATTGAAACCAACACGTTACATCAGCAGTATTTCGTACACTGCGATTGGGTATTGAAAGGTCGCATCTAAGTTCATTATCCGACTATACTTTACTCGCATTGGTAAATATTTTAACGAGCTACGAAAAATGTTCTCTTCTCATGCAACCATGGCCAGAATGGGAGAGGATTGTACATTTTGGCCGAGTTTGCGACGATGCAGTCAACGGTTTAAAAACAAATCACCGATCGTAGCAAACTTGTCGACATGACGTCATTTTGGTAAAAATGACTATTTTATGTGCTTTGAAATGCAGATCAAGTATTTTTTTTCAGTGAAAAATGCATTTTATTATCAAACAAAAAATCATTAACATATTTTAGATAGGCTATTAATACCAATGTACATGTACATGTAAAACCTTTGATTATGCGATTATTCAATGATTAGCGAGAGAGTGTATTTAATACCGTGTTTTGAGTACATGTTTTACATAATTTAAAATCGAGATGGTATATTTAATTGCCTTTTCGCAAGGGCATACCCTTAATGCAGTATATAACTTATATAACTTCATTACCTGCATACAGAGTGTATATATCTCAATTGATTCGATACGCGAGAACATGATCTACGTATGAACAATTCCTAAAACAAGGTAAATTATCGACAAGGAAGTTGATGAAACAAGAATATCAGTAGTCCCGTTTCAAGTAATCATTTCGTAAGTTTCGTAAACATGGTCGATACAATGACCTTGTCAGCAAATACAATTTATCATGAAGTCAAATGCTGACTGACGTTTTTCATACTTATTGTTAGTCCATTATTTATATATTGTATTTACGACGGATTTTTCCGTTATTTTCCGTTCATGACAAGGAGCACACGTTGGGTGTGACCGGTCTGCACAGAATGCTCACTCATCCATGGCACATGATCCCATCTCTGATGTTTCGGAGGTCCGTGTTTGATCTGCTCCTATTTTGTATTGTTTTATGTACTTTGAAATTGAATACTGTTCAGTATCACCATATCCTTATGTTAACTTATGTTAACCTTGACCTTAATACTTAATACGTACTTAGAATACTTGGTAAAGGTCAATGATATTTCGGCATGAGCATATTAACTTGAAATTCTAACTAATTAAATGCGAATTTTATATAAAGCGGCAGCACTTTCTAGAAAGTATAAAGTATGCAGAATAATTGCTAACTCGTAAATTTTTAATTTCAACTACAGAATGCCCTTGAAATCTATTGAAATCTGTTCATGACTTCCATTCAGTACGCATACCATGCATTTATCACGTGACTGTCCATAGATTGGTACTAAACTTAATTCAAAACAGAGTGGGTATAGTATGTTATTTTAATAAGTATTTAAGTTATGTAATACATGTAATAAGACGGCTTTACTAAAAATCAGTTTTCAAATGTTTCCCTTTTTTGCACGTTTATATTAATTCTATACTAATTCCAATGATTTCTTCATAGTAAACCTAAACACTTCTTTATCTTTATGCTTGGCAGCTAGGCGTCAGAAAAATCTCAAATTAAGAATCTTTTAAATTTTTTTTTACCTTTTTAAATTCAGAATGCATGAACAAAGTTCTTCGTCTACTTCAAACCCACAAATGGTGGGTACATATGAGTCTAAGTTGTGCACTGTTTTCGATCCAACAGGATGGCACAGATCTTTGATGGAAAAGTTGTCCAGTTGACTGAATTTCTCAAGAACTGTATTGTATTTATCTGTTTGCACTAAAAGGAAATTACAAGAAAAAATGCGTATGAAAATTTTCTTTCACTTATCTTCTTCTTTGTTCTTATTTTATCATTTTATGTGGTTACGTGCAATTAACAAGCTTTTAGAATTATGCATGATTCATTAAAATTAAAACAAGAGGCCCAGGGGCCACAGCGCTCACCTGAGCACATCAGCTAGGAAAAAGCACATACATGTATCATGATTTGGAAAACTTGAATCTACACTACCTGAGGATAATCCTACATAAATATTACTAATCATGGCTTTGAAGTACTTGAAAAGAAGATTTTGAAAAATTTCCCTGTATATTCCTATGAGAACTAATTTTTGGTCGGCCATTTTGGCCCCACCCTACCCCCGGGGGTCATGATTTGAACAAACTTGAATCTACACTACCTGAGGATAACTTCACATAAGTTTTATTTTTCCTGTCTTATTGGTTCTTGAGAAGAATTTTTTAAAAAAGATTTTTCCTATATACTCCAAGGTAAAGCTTTGATCAGCCATTTTGGCCCCACCCTACCCACGGGGGTCATGATTTGAACAAACTCGAATCTACACTATCTGAGGATGAATCAATATGAGTTTCAACTTTCATGGCCCAGTGGTTCTTGAGAAGAAGATTTTTAAAGATTTTTCCAATATTTCCTATGTAAAACTTTGATCAGCCATTTTGGCCCAACCCTACCCCAGGGGGTCATGATTTGAACAAACTTGAATCCACACTACCTGAGGATGATTCCACGTGAGTTTCATCTTTCCTGGCCCTGTGATTCTTGAGAAGAAGATTTTAAAATATTTTTCCTATATACTCATATGTAAAAATTTGTTAGGCCATTTTGGCCCCACCCTACCCCCGGGGGTCATGATTTGAACATACTTGAATCTACACTATCTGAGGATGATTCCACATGAGTTTTATCTTTCCTGACCCAATGGTTCTTGAGAAGAAGATTTTTAAAGATTTTTCCTACATATTCCTTTGTAAAACTTTGATCGGCCATTTTGGCCCCACCCTACCCCCGGGGGTCATGATTTCAACAAATATGAATCTACATTATCTGAGTATGATTCCACATGAGTCTCATCTTTCCTGGCCCAGTGGGTCTTGAGAAGAAGATTTTTAAAGATTTTTCTTATATATTCCTATGTAAAATTTTGATCGGCCATTTTGGCCCCACCCTACCTCCGGGGGTCATTATTTGAACAAACTTGAATCTACACTATCTGAGGATGATTCCACATGAGTTTCATCTTTCCTGGCCCAGTGGTTCTTGGGAAGATTTTTCTATATATTTCCTATGTAAAACTTTGATCGTTCATTTTGGCTCTACCCTACCCCCGGGGGTCATGATTTGAACAAACTTGAATCTACACTATCTGAGGATGATTCCACATGAGTTTTATCTTTCCTGGCCCAGTGGTTCTTGAGAAGAAGATTTTTTAAAAATGGCATTAAGTTTTCTCAAATTCATAATTATCTCCCCTTGGAAAAGGGCGTGGCCCTTCATTTGAACAAACTTGAATCTCCTTTACCCAAGGATACTTTGTAGCAAGTTTGGTTGAAATTTGAGAAGAAATGAAAATGTGAAAAGTTTACGACGATAACGACAACGACGACAGACAACGGACAAATTTTGATCAGAAAAGCTCACTTGAGCCTTCGCCTCAGGTGAGCTAAAAATCGTGCCACGATGACAAAAAAATGAAACCTAAAGAGATTTTAATAAACGTGTGGATTACATAAGAAACTATGTACACATTTACCTCTACCTTGGAAAATAAGGGGAAACACATAACGTAAGTTAATGCATCCACGACAACAAAAATTTCTACTGAAATATTATATAAATTTTGGAGAAGTTGATTAAACCTCTTGGTACATTCCGGATCGATCTGAATAATGTCTTTGCAGCACAATAGATCTCCGAAAAAAAGTTTTCTTCCTTCCCATCAAGTTTGAGATAACAATTTTGACTATTACTTTATATGATCATTATCATGGAAGATATATTAAATTAATGAATTGCTTTAAAATTGCGAGTATATCTCTTTATTGATAAAAGATCTACAGTATTACACTTTTAACACCTGTGACAAAGTTGGATGACGACAGGAATTACCCCATTGACGTTTTTCATACCAATTGTTAGTCCATTATTTATACACTGAATTGACGACGGATTTTTCTCCGCTATTTCCTGGTCATGACAAGGAGCACACGGCGGGTGTGACCGGTCAGCAGGGGGTACTCACTCCTCCAAGGCACCTGATCCCACCTCTGATGTTTCAGGGGTCCCTGTTTGTTCTGCTCTTATTTTGTATTATTTCATGGACTTTGAGATTGAACACTGTTCGTTATCTCCGTATCTTTCCATCGTGTTTGTTGCATCATTGAATAATTCATTTTGTTTCTACGTAAAAATAAAATATATGGACGTTAATTATGAGAACACAAATTCCTTCTTAGAATGATCTGGTTGTTCCCAGTCTGATCAGAAGAACAAAAATTTATAATAATAATGCAATAACATCTCATATAATTCATCCAATTTTTAAAGTGGATTGATTATATTAACATGACTTTGTGTATTAAAGGCGCAAAAACATAAACATTAAGGTACAATGTACATATCAATCCACCTTTAACCATACATTGTCAATGGCTAGATTATATTTTACATCTATGATAACACTTACCAGTAAAGTGTTTACAAATCTGAATAAAGAATCGTATGTCATTCACAGCTTCCTCAAATTGACTCATTTCCTTTCTTCGAATCTTCATCAACATAATGAAGGAAGTTTCGTCAAACTTCGTATGTGCGATTCTTTCAGCTATTTCCTTAATATTTGCTTGAAATGCTTTTTGCTCTTTTTGTATCGAGTTAAAGGACTGAATGGTTATTTGTCCGTTTTCAATATCCTCAAAGTTTTTCCAGCATTTTGCAATATCAGATCTTGAAAGACCCATGATGCTGCCTTCAAAATCTGAAACATCACAACTCAATAATAACAAGAATAAACATTGTTTTAGGAAAGATAAATGTAAACAGAAAGACTTTTAAATGAGAGTGAGAAAAATAATTTCACAAATTATTTGCTATAGTGTAGGTGCAAATAAGCTAATAACACGAAGAGCTTAGTCATGTTAGTCACCGAGAATGTTAGCAATACATGCATCTGTATAAGAAAGCTTATGTGAATAAACGTGTCTTAATTTTTTGTCTACAATTATACATTTAAATATCTTTTTTGTGGTCTCACACAATCATTTTTTGAATTCAATTCTATGTCTATGCCAATTCAGCAATAAATAAAAAGAAACATTCATTTGCCAATATAATTTAAACTCTTGCACCTTCTAACGTCTTACTTGAAATCATTTGAAGCACCGTACTATTCTTTATTGACCATCCACATCCATAACAAGATGTGTCACTTGGTATCAAGATTGCATCACAGCACTGACCATTCTCTTTGGACTCAGAGCACATTACACTATCGGACAGGAAGGCTCTTGGGTCTACTTTCCAGCCACATTTCGTACAAAACCTTTGTGAATTTGCAATTATTGTATTACATTGTGGTACTCTATTCCCATTTTTCACTGTATTTGGACAGGTTATGGTGCATGCATTTGAAGTTGATGGTAGGATAACTTTCTTTCCACAATGAGAACAAAATTCCATATCATCAATCAAATGGTACTCTCCCTTTTTTGCCATTAATTCTCCTCTAAAAGAAATGAAATAAAACATGTTCCATTTATGGGGGCCGACTATAGTTTTCATTGCGCAATATTTCGCATCTCATAGTAAAATGAAGCGTATTTACTGTTTAAAGCAACTTTTTTTGCTTAATTATTAAAAATAAACAAAATTAAGAAATTATAGGTAAAAAAAATTACAATTTGATATAACTGATTTTCTAACCGATTTTGCAATTGATAGGAAGGTTGATGTCGTTGCAGTGTGTTTTTGACGTTATGATAATCTGTAGCTCTTAAAGAAAGGGGTGATAAGAATATTATTTAAGATAAGTAATAAACATACGCTCTTGAAATTTAAAACATAGAAATTTGAGAATATCTCCAATATTTTTGTTATGTTTTCATGTGAATCCATTGCGTACGTCATATTTTGTAATTCTCTATAAAAATAGTAAGATTTGCAATTTTTTTTTTGCATTTTGAGATGCCCCTCTAGTAACAAGACGGTAGAATTTTGTGTTTTTACATATATTGTATAATACCTAATTACTCATCAAATATTATCGTTTGAACAAAATATCTATTGTAGTATTTGTATAATTTGCTTTAAAGAGCTAAAAATTGGCATTTTCCTATATAATCCTATTGTAAATGTACCTGTATTTTGAGACGGTCCCTCAAAAATACCTGAGATTTCCTCCAAACTTTGCATGTACACAGAAGTTAATGTAAGTTATATATGGTATAAAATTGAAGAGTTTCGCTATTGTAGTTTTCACACAATAAAACTATAGTCGGCCCCCTTAAGAACAAGAAGCCAATTGGCCACATCGCTCGCCAGAGCACTGTGGCAAGGAAAAACGCGAAAATCAATTCAGTATTGAAAAGCTCTGATGTATTAGTGTTCCTAACCTACCCCCTAAAAAGGTGTGGAATGATTTGAATAAATTTAAATTTACACTAACAGAGAATGCTTACATATTTCTAAGACCTTCCAGGGTTCTCCATCATTTGAGATTTTACTGTGTTGCAGAGTTTACGCGAAGCACTAATATTTCGCGGTATTTTCGCGAACAAATTCGCAACTGAATCACAATTCATTATAATTGCAAAAGATTACAAGCACACACTTATTTCTAAAACACTAATTCGTTACACAAATGGTATGGTCGTACATACTGATTAAAGGGAAAAACGTTCTGAAAAGCAGAGGAAATTCTGACCGGTAGTCGAACAACTTAACATTTTTGAAAGGAGATTTGCCGTGTTTATTTATCAGGTTTCTTGATTGAGTTACCGCATTACAAAAAAGGAACTTCAGAACAGTAAAATATTATAAAGAGTTCCTTGAACATGCTGAAATTTCAGAATTTTCGGCAATTTATTAAATGACTTCGATACGATGTTATGTTTGACTTACATAATTCTAGAGCCGTGGCTCTATAGGAAAGACATTTTAAATAATACAATGTATTTTATTGCAACTATCAATTAACCGGTACATTGAATTGTGAAAACAATTCATTTGTCTTTGTTCCGTCATGCGTAAAGTCCGGCGAGGGTCTAGGAGATAATTGATTGATTACCCAAGGTGAAGCGCCCTAGTAATTAAGTGTTATAACTTTTTGAATTGAAAGACGGTAGAATTGTTTGATTTAAGTTTCAGTTAGAGAGAATTTGTGTGTTTAGATTTTCTAATTATCACAATTTAACTCTTACTGTGTCGGCAAAATTTTTACTGTGTCGCATGCATGAAATTTGAATCGTTACTGTGTCGGAGAAAATTTTACGGTGTTGGGAGCAACACAGTAAAACAGCTCATGGAGAACCCTGACCTTCTGTGGCCTCTTTCAATATAAGTTTGAAAATTTCAATTTGCCCCCCCCCCCCCCACCGGATGTCAAGATTTGAACAAACTTAAATCTATACACTACTTGAGAATGTCTTATTACAAATGTAAACAATCATGACTTTATTGTTCTTGACGAATTTTGAAATGATTTTTCCGTTAAATTCCTTTGTTTAATTTTGATCGTCCATTGCTGTCCACATCTACCCCCGGGGGTCATACTTTAACAAATTGAACTAATAATACCGGAGGATCCTTCCATATCAATATGATCAATTATGGCTTTATTTTTTCGTGAAATGGTTTTTAATTTTTTTATGTAGATATTTACCCTTGTTAAACTTTTATACTCAATTTTCGCCACATCGTGGACCCTGGGGTCAGGATGTGAACAAATCTCAACCTACACTACCCGAGGATGCTTCATTAACATGTATGACCAATCGCGGCTTTGTTGTTCACGAGATGATTTTTAAGTCATTTTTGCTTATCCACATTTAAAACTGTTTGTTCATAGTGGCCTCAAACTACCAATGGATTCATGATTTGAACAAACTTGAATCTACACTAACTGAAGATGATTCTTATCTACATGAATTTAGTTTCATCAACCATTGGTGTAAAATTTTGTCGCTCTTTTTAAGTTCAAATTTACCGCTCAATAGCATTTACGATTATTTTTAATTAAAATTTCAACAGCAGAAATATGTCTATAAATCGGGTTGAAAAATGAACGTTTTCGATGTAAGATGTAAAAATATGTTGAAAGATGAACAAAATACACAAACAATGTTTTGAAACGTAAGAAATGTTTGAACCTGATCGAAAAATCTGATATATGGCTCGGCAATCCCTATCATGTTTTCGTACTATCATCCAAATAAAGACAAGTACATTGATACGTATTTACATGACCTATTTGTGTTTGTATATTGTTTAGGGACTACTTATTTAAAACTATATGAAAATATTCAATATTTTTTATCCTTCATCTGAAATATAAAATATTTACACATTATAACAAGGTACAGCTATACGTGTGGCAAAAATGTAGAGGTATATTATATAATTGATAAAAATACACAATACTTCATATAGAAAATAATTTCCATTAGCCAAGATGGGCTTCCGTATATGTCAAAGGGGTTTTTAAGGCGATAGGTTCAACATCTAAAGATTTTTTTTTATGAATTTACAAGTGGTATACGACCTAAATAAATGGCGTATACTTGAATTGCTGTGTAAAACTTCATAATTCCGCCTAAATTAAGAAACGCAACGGTATCTACAGAGTATTTTATACGGATCATTGTTTCAGCAAAATAAATGTTTTATAGTTAATTTACTGTAAACGTTATTGTGATTTTTTTCAGTGCATGAACGTCATACAGGTTAATATTGAGCACTTACCTTGCCTTCAGTCACATGAACAAACATGCGCTCAATTCCCGTCTCTTGTTTTTCTTAAGGGTACAAAAGCTGTCATAAATTTTGCTGATCTCAAACATAAAGTTACCTTTCCTGATAACCTTTCAAAGTAGCTGTAATAAAATACGCAGCATTGTTAAAGCTTGAAAAAGGGGGCGGACTTATTTATACGGGAAATGTTTACTGTGACACCGCACAAAAATGTTTTTAAAAGCAAACTTCTCTACATGATGTCGATTTGGTAAAAATAACGTATTTTATATGCTGTGACAGGTTTGGCATGATGAACATCGAGGTGGCTTATTAAATCGCTTTTTCGCAAGGGCATACACTTAATGTTAGTCATTTTTGAAAATAAATAAAGGCTGCGTTTCTTAACCTGAAAAGTGCTGCTGTTTTCTTTAAATTGAGAGTGTGACTTAATAAGGACATGAAATACTCAGTAAAATTCAAACATAGTTTGACACGAGCATATTTACTTTAAATTACTATATATATGTTTTAGCAAATAAAGTAATTTAGTAAATAAATGCGAATTCTTTGTAGAGCAGCAGAACTTCCTCAAAAGTACGAAGTATACATATACACATGGTAACTTAAAAGTATACACGCTATAACTTGCGCCTTTTAAAAATACGATTGGAAATTGATATAATTTGTTTATCAATAAAAGTTACGAAAATACTGTAAATTACATCATTAAAATTAAACGCTTTACAAAGTTATCAAATTATAATTTTTTTTATTATCCTGCAAGGAAAGAAAAATAGCTATTTTTAAATAAATCCATCACGTGACGCCGTCGCTACTTTTAGATTGATAAACACACGTGGCGTAAGGAAAACAAGGTAGGCCGTTTGAGATACTACTCACTTTTAACGTGGATGGAAAGCGTCTTACTTAATGGTACTTATCTTTTAATGTGTTCAGTATCAACCATCTTCTCTGTTATGACGCATATTAACCTTATATTAATAATTGTTGTCAAAATGCAACATACCTCGTTGTCTGTGATTTCCCGTGGACATGTGTTTCTATATATAGGCCTACTGTTTACGCACTTCCTTCATCAATATTCATGAAAAGACTGAGTTCTTAATTCCTAGATATTGTTTAATTCTTTTGTTGATACAACGACATCTATGGTACAATTTTGTGGAAAGTATTTGTTTTCATTACACTTCATGTGTTTTAAATCATTAATCATTTTGTTTCACACAAAATTCGGCATTCGTATAGCATATATGACTTTAAATTTTTAATTTTGACTATGGTTGCGATATTGAAATTTGTTTATGATCTCCATTCAGTACACATGCCATGCATTTATCACGTGACAGTCCATTACCAAATTTAATTCAGTACATAGTGGGATTTACTATATGATATCAGTAAGTATTGAAGTTATGTAATAATAAAACGGCTAAAAAATAAATTCAGTTTTAAAAAGTTACCGTTTTTGCACGCACAAATTTGATGAGTTCTTTATAGTGACTCTTAACAGTACTGCGTAATAATAATAAAAGGCAATTCAAAACATATAGTGTACACTTCTTTTGGCAGAAACTATGGAGAAAAGTATAACTTACAAAGTGTATATTCATTCCGAGTAAAATTATTCATCAGGCTACTTTTGTTTTCGATGCAGTTGTTCTTTAAACTCTTTCTACGGTATATCATAGGCAACATAAACATTTTTTTTCTGCAGAAATTTTTTAATGAGTTCGCCGGTGTATTTTAACCTCAAATTTATAAGTTTTTATTCAACCGTTCTAAATTAACTTTATGAACATAATTTCCACCTACCTGTTTCTTCTATATACACACTAGAATAATAGGCATGCTCTCACGGTGCATGCTAACATCTGTTATCATATTTTTTTGCCTTATTATATTTATTCTACACAACGCGTTATCTGATTGGTTCTAAATTATCTTGTGATTGGGCCATAAAACTTAATATTTAACGGTCGTCGGCATGCTTTTCATCAAATTTCACCTCCTTGATACCTAGTGCATTTTCCTGCAATATAATTTACGTTTGTTAAAAGAAATGTTCCGAGAGTACTTAGAGTACCAATTTCCAGAGGGGACATCTCAAAATGCCAAAAATAACGAATTTTCTTGTATTTATAGAGTGCTTCAAAATATAAAGGATACAAAGGATTTACAAAAACAATAAAAAAAGATAGGGTCATCCTCAAATTCCTATTTTTTAAGGGGGTCGACTGAAGTTTTATTGTGCTAAAACTACTCTTTAATATTATAACATATGTTACCTATTTTTTTTTTTTGGCTTGCACAAATTATAAAGCATTTGCTGAAGCTTTTCTCGGTGCCCGAGTTTATATATGCATCGACAAAAATGTTAGAAATAGCGAAACAAAACTATATCCATTGAATACGATTTTGAGAAAATGATGTAGAAAGAACTTTGAAGAAATAAGTTAAGGTTTCGTCAAAGGTCAACATGTCGAAAAAATTATTTTTACAAATAGCTCCAAAATTATGTGTGGGATAAAGTCAAAACGTTTACAGTTAATAACTATATCATTGATTAATCATATAAAGTATCACTTGATAGCAAATATGAAAAAAATACTTTCTGAGAAAAATTGTATCAGAAAATGTGCATATTTAATGAAAAATTCACCTGCTTAATTGCTTAATTCTGTCGTTTTTGTGAAAATCAGCACTTGAGAAATAATATATGTTTATCATTGAAGGGCAATTAAGTTGGACGTGAATGGTCTCTGAAGACAAGACCCCTATAGAATCCGCCATTTGCAATGTACTTTCACTTTCAAGTCTTAACATTTGGAGGACAAAATAAACAGGGAAATCAACTTTCCAGAGGCTATCCAAGTCCAGCTTGCCCTTCATTGATATACATAATTATTTTGTTTCTGCAATGATGGTTTTCACTAAGAGCACGGAATTAATTAAATGTAATTTTTGAAAATATATGCATTTTTGAGAAGATTTTTCTCAATTAATATTATTCCAAGTATTTGTTTCATGAAGAGATACTTTCTATATGTTAAACAATGAAAAATTTATAAACTGTAAAAGTTTTAATTTCATACCTTACATAGTTTTGGGACTATTGTAAAAATAAATTTTTGGACATGTTGACCTTTGATGAAACCTTAATTGAACGACTTTATTTTTAGGGATGCAAAAAGTGATATAAATAAATTTTAACACTAAACCACCGTTACGCTGCAGCAAATAGGCGGCTTAATGGTAGCCTTTTGACGTTTGGACGTTAAGCACATAGAATAAAATGTGTGGAGATAACCAACACGAACAGTATATGTTGACGCTGCAGCTAAGTGCCTGGTAGCTTAATGGTGGTTTATTGGGATTGACTTTTATAAGCCAAAATTAAGCGATTGCTTAAAGATGATGTTTCACAATGAACAAAAAAGCAATTTATTTGACAGCTAAATATTTGTGCTTGAATAAAAAACATTTTCGTGATGAAGAACTAGTTTGAAGTTTTTATATAGGTCTATTCCAGTATCAGATCAAAATTGCATAAATTTTGCATTTTTGGACGTACACTTTTTGTTGGGTAATTGTGTGACTTTGCCTTACTTAAAGACAACATTCGTTGAGGTGAGCTCTGTAATCTCTGATTACCTATGTTTAAACATTAACTTTGCTTGCAACCTCTTAATGCCGTCACAATTAGTAAAAATACCAGTACGTCTTATGCGTAAGCACATAATTTTATAAGTCATTGAATTTAATTAGACTTATTTTAACACATAAAAAGATTAAAAAGGATAACTGCACTTAGTTAACGATGGGATTGGAGGTTTTTTAGTTGCTTCTGTTACATTTATATCTTAATCTCATTTCACTTTTGTATATTTCTTAAAGAATTGTGCCAATTTGGAACCAAATAAAATGTTCAACCGTGAAACAAAAATAATGTTTTTTGTGTCCACTTCTTTTCACTTACATAGAATTTACACTTATCTGTCCTTGATTGAGGTGTTGTTCTGCTTTGAATAACAATATTTGTTAGTGTTATTTCTTTTTGAGTCATGTGAATTCATCCCATCATACGAGGGTTGTTCGGAAAGTTCGTGGACTTCTTTCATGTCTTTATTATTAAGCGTCATATTTTATTCAAACTTGGTAATATTTAACAGTAAATTCAAAAGTTTTTTCATTAAAAAATTTAAAAATGCAAATCTCGGATCGCGGCGCAAGCCAATATTTAGTAATTCATAAATAATATACAAAATAATCATGATAATGTTTTATATATATATATCCTCTGTAAATTGGAGAAAAAACGGAAAAAAATTCCTAGACTTTGAGAACTGTTTCATTGATTCATATTACCATTTATGTCATAATATTTTTTCTTCGTTGAAAAGAAATAAATTTGAGAAGAGATATCCTCATTGAAAACGACACAAACGATGAAACGTAGAACGTCACAGAGCAGCAGATAACAATGCATTTTTGTTACTGGGAAAATATTTTAAATAAACTCTTAAGATGATAAGAGAATCAAAAATTATGTCACAAGTAGGTCGTGTATGTGTGGTACAGGCGGTATTTGAGTGACAGAGACTCTGTATCGGACGAGGATAATCTGTGAAAAAACGCTTTATCTGGTAAAATCTGAACAATTTTTTTTAAAGTTGGAACGTCATTGAAAGACATAGGGGCTTCAAAGTTGCTGATTCCGTGAATGCACGTTGTGTTAAAAAAATGAAACGTTGTCAAAGGAAATTACTACAGTATACACCGAGAGAAGCTGTTAAATTGATTGATTGTATATTGTTTTACGTCCCTCTCGAGAATTTTTCACTCATGTGGAGACGCCACCACTTGTCGGTGGAGAGCTGCAAATTTTGCAAAACTCGGCAATAATGTCCATTAAGCAGGGAGGTATCTTTTTCGTGCCAGCACCCACTGTGATCTCGGTTTATACGGTCTCATCCAAAGGACAAGTCTCCGCGTCCCACAGAGGGGATTCGAAAACGCGACGTAAGGATCAACTCCTTCGCGACTCTAGAGCAGACGCTCTAACCACTGCGCCACGCGGGCATCTAATGTAAGTCAATTTGTACGGGATAAAAAAAACCAACAATACTTTTAAAAATGCAACAAAATAAGCTATTTGCTATTTCAACCCGTAGAAAACCGTTAAACTACATCAAAACTTACTACAACATGCTATTTTGTCGTAAATTAAATCCCACAAAACAAGTTATAAACAAGTCACTGATCGCAATGCACTTGTTTATGTGAAGTCATTTCGTCAATCTTGACGCAGTTCGTACGTATGCAATCCCACAAGGCAAATCAAGTAAAATTTTCTCAACGAAAAATGTATTCTTTTATTAAATAATATATTATTTATAGATATTTATATAAGCTATTAACTTGGATTCAATGTCTTCTTTACGATTGTATTAATATATTTTCCGTACATGTCATATTTTATTAATACTTCCAGTTATTTGTATGCAAGTACATCTACATCGGAAGGTGACGTGATGGTCTAGTGCAAGGGCATACACACAATGAATCATAGATAGCTTTTACAAATCAACTCTAGAGGTATTGGGGTATCTGAAAATTTCTGCGATGCTGATGAAATCTTGAAAGTAATATTATTATATTAATACTTCATGCCGCTGACCAGCCAAAAATACAGCATTCGGTAAATATGATTTTAACAATGAAATTGTAGAAACTAGATAAGATCGAAGCACTTTTCAGAAACTATAATGTATGTTAAAAATATTTATAAAATGAACTTAGAATTTTAATTTGGTTATGCCCTTGCTTTTTGCACTGGTGAAATTTACCGGTATAGATGACCTCAAAACTGCAAGTAAATGTGCTAAAATCACGTGACTACCGCATCTCTAAATATAAAATCTGATAATTCTGAATATGTAATTATTAATCATAATTACATTATCCGATATAAATAATGTACTAAAAATAACCGCCATCCTGATTATGAATACATATTTAATCAAAAAAAAATTGTCCATATTTCAGTTGTGCACCTTAACTGTACTGTCGATGATGAATTGTATTTGCTGACAAGGTTATTGTACATGTATCGACCATAGAACGTACCAAATGATGACTATAAACGAGAATGCTGGTATTTTTTTTTCAAATTGTTTGTCAAGTCTTAGAAATTGTACATACGCTGGGCATGATCTTGCGTACAAATCAACTGAGATATATAAACTCTGTATATAGTTGATGATGGTATATTGCTTCATATCTAAGAATGTTGAAAGTAGTAAGCAATTTGATGAAGATCCGGGCTGTCGAAATACCTATTGCATGAACAAAAATTTTGCTTAAAATTAAGACTGTCTAAAAAAACATCATGCTAATAACCCTCTTGAGCAGCATTCTAAAGTAATCATTCATTTTAAGGCCGAAGATTCCAATGAATATTTCTTGACATCCCAAAATTTCTTCGAGGAAAATGAATGTCAATGTGTTATAATGACCTTTACAATACACATATATGCGTACTTTTGATTATTAATCGAATATCCATCTCTCTCTTTTCCTCTCTCTCTCTCTCTCTCTCTCTTCCTTTAATTTAGAGCATATTTGATTTATAAAAAATAAATTAACCATCATATATATAGATTATATGGTTTATAAGATCTAGATATTATCACAGTGAAAAATTCACCGTTTCTAAAGAAAAAAAAACTTTATTTTATACTTTTTTTCGGTTCAACTCCAATATAAGGATACCACTGCGAGACGATCATGAATAATTCATGAATTTTCTTTGAATTTTTCATGAATTATATTCACGAAATGTTCATAAAAATGTTCATGAAGATCCTATGAACTTATTATTGGACATTTTCAAATCATGAATTTTCATTCATGTAAGAAAATTGATGAATATTCATGAATATTTTTTTTCATGAATAATTCATGAAAAGTCATATTCATGAAGATTCGTCATTTCAAGAATGTCCAATAATAAGTTCATTGGATCTTCATGAACTGTTCATGAATAATTTGATGAATTTTTTTCAGGAATGTTCATGAATGAATAAAATTCATGAACCATTAGCATTCATGAATATTCTTGCTTATTTGTAAACAAAAAATGCAATATTATCATGAAAATGCATGAAGTCATGCTAAAAACAGTAACAGTAGATGTTTTATAATACAGCATCTTGAAAGATTTCACAGGATTGTTGTTTGTTTTTCAACCATGGCAACAAAATCTTTGTTAAAAAACTTAAAATATACAATTCTGACATATTAAACTATAGTAAATGAATAATGTAGTTCATTCCTGGTAAAAGTATGAAAAATTTCAATTCAAAAGCAATCAATTCTTTGCAGAATGTTTAACCTTACTTGATCAAGAGGAGAGGGGGGTCCTTCCTCAGCATGTTTCAAAGTGTGTTTTAATGCCAGAAATTGAACAGTTTTTAATTCCAGTCTAAGAGAAAAGTTTGTTCAGCACCAGGGTAACAGCTTTAAGGGCTTTCAAGCATTTCGAGCAGAGACGGTCAATTCAAAAATCCTTATTGTCTCTCAAAGTGGAATTTCCAGAATTTCGTCATTTGGATCCTTTGATTGAATATCCTTCATATTTTCATTTCTTTTTTTTTTCTTTTTCAAGAGCTCGGATTTTTTGCAGCCAGAGTTTCTTGTCTTCTGCTCATCAACATTTGTGAAGTGCTTCTCTTTTTCCTTCAAGAAGAAAGATTTTCTGAAAATACCCATGATTGTGAAACTTAAGACTTTTTTGTATTTTCTTGCATTTTGGTTTCATTTAATTTTGCATCAGAGGCACTTCCAAATTAAAACATTTTGAGTGGAATTTAAGCCTATTTTCTTGGATCACCATTTTGTAGATCAATCAGACCTATAAATGTTTTGAGTCTCAGTCTTTACGTTAATGTATGTTATATGGTTGGATCCCAACTCAAAGCAAAGTTAGACAAAACTTTCATTTAAAAAAAGACATACTAATTTATTTTACAAATAGACAGTAACGTTAACAGACAGATTTCTGACTCAGTGATTGCCTCCATCTTTTGTCACTCACCAGTTATGAAGTATATCGATCCCATATATAGTTTTAATTCCTTCTTCATATTCTGTTATTTTCTTAAAAAGTGTAGAAAGATCGGTGACTATGCAAATTATAGATCACAAATGCCGATCCTTCCACTTTACAAATTCCAACTTCCAACGTCTTGCGCGTTTTCAAGTTTGCGCCTTTTCAAAAATGTACAGTAGAGCTGAGAAATACGTTAGTTTCGAATTTCCAAGATTTCTGTTTTAAAAAAATAACAAACACTTTTTGAATAATTTTTCATTGAAAATACAATTTTTTATATCAAAATAAGTTTTATCAATGAAGAATTCGAATTTTTTACGTCATCAACTATATACATGTTTTGCATTTTAGTTTCGTTTGCATGGCGGCCCCCATTAACAGAAGACATATGACATGATAATAACAATCTCTTGCCCTCAGACTGAATATTCTGAGCTGTGAAGACGCATATATAGGAGAATTCAAACTACAAAATACGAATGAAGATTATGCCATAGATACTTAACAACCATGCAATCTGTGCTCAATCATTTACACACGAAGCAAGGGAAACTTTTGACATTTTAACTGCACCAAAATTAAAATGTATATAGCGTTTCGATCCAGGAATAATACGGTACAGTACAGACAAGCGATATAATTTTTTAGTTGTTACTAAATATATAAAAGGTTTTTTTTACGAAGCTCACAAAGTTTTTTTTTCCAGAATGTTTCATCTTCCAACAATTTGTTTAAAGTTTTATGTTAGAGAAAATTCGGTTGAACAAAGTTGTGTGATAAAAAAACGACATTATTTAACGCACATTGTGATGAATATAACTGTTTAATTTAAATTATGAAGGAACATAAGTCATCAATTTGAAAAAAAAAATGCTGTCAATGATGATGCAGTGTTTGTTTAATTAAAATCAAATAAAAACACGAAATGTTTAAAGATTTCTTGATTTATTTTTTCAGATAGTTGGTGAAAGAATGTTATTAAATATAAATTATACCAGGGGCTTGTTCAACAATTGCGTCTGCATGCAAAAGTTGTATTATGAGAGTAATGAGTGTTTTCTGTCAATCATTTTTGTCAATTACTTTAGTCTTCATGAAAATTCATGAACATTCATAATACCTTGCACTCTACATTTTTTCTGTCTTTAAAATGCAAAATTACCAATATTCATATCTATTCATCATTTGTTCATGAACTACATTTTATGAATATATTCATGAATAAAGTTCATGAACCATCTTTATGAACCAGTCATGAACCATTCATGAACACATCATGAATGTTCATGAACGATTCATAAAAGTTCCTGAAATTATGAATTTCACCTCGCAAGGGGGTAAAGTAGTTCTTTGACTAAAACAATATAAAGATATTCATACATCATTGTTTATCGTAGTAATTTTACAGAATTATTTATTTCTTCATTTTCTACTGTCGACCGGGGGCAGGTCGACGGTTGACAGTTGACACTTCCCATGTGTTCTATTGTCGACCTAGGACAGGTCGACGGTTGACAGTTGACACTTCCCATATGTTCTATTGCCGACCGGGGACAGGTCGACGGTTGACAGTTGACACTTTTAGTATGTTCTACTGTCGACCAGGGACAGGTCGACGGTTGACACTTCCCTTGTGTTCTAGTGTCGACCAGGGACAGGTCGACGGTTGACAATTGACATTTTCCATTTCCTCTATTGTCGACCGGGAACAGGTCGATGGTTGACACTTTCCATATGTTATACTGTGGACCTTTAGAAGGTTGACAGATGATACTTCCGGTGTGCTTTACTGTAGACCTGAGATAGCTTGGCGATTGACACTTTCCATGTGTTATAATGTGGACCTGGTACATATTCTCTTTGTACATTTATTAAAATTAAACTAACCCTAATCACAGTAATTAGTGCGAGACTAACCCTAATCACACATATTAGTGGAGGACTAACCCAAAGGGTCTTTGGTCTTTAGCAAAATTAAAAATAAAAAAATTAAAAAAATGAAAGGACTTCTACCCTGTAAACTACCTTACATTCTGGACGAGTTTATGTACCGTTCGGTACATTTGAGCTTTCGCTGCATTAAAATTAGCCTTACCCAACTTTACGAGTTTATGTACCGTTACAGGTATGGACACGGGAAAGCTCAAATTGTCTGCACTGTATTCACAGGTAAACAAACTAATTTACACTCTGGTGTTAAATGGAACAGCTTTAAAGCAGCATGGTGACCTAATTCGATTTTCTATAGAAAAACGATTAGTCTTATTTTAGGGCTGCTAACTACATGTAGCAGAATAGAAATAAAGTCCTTGTTTTCGTGAATGATGCAGAATAACCTCCGAGGTCGAGAAATGTTGTTTGAAAGATAAAAGCCGAGGCGTTAGCCGAGGCTTTTATATTTCAAACAACAATTCGAGATCGAGGACTTCATTTCTTAAATACTTTATTTCTTAAATTGACTTTATTTCTTAAATAATCCAAAAAAAAAACTTACATTGTACAAAACTAGATTTACTCAATGAAATCAACAGAGGAAATATCCATAACATTTTTAAATGATACTTTCAAAAAGATTTCCACAACACACAGCTGTAAATCAACATATTGATTAACATAATTAATTTTAATGAAGTCTTAATATTGTACTTTTTTGCTTTGGAACCAAATATATACTGCTTTTGATTATCAAATTAACCTCTTGGTGTAGATTGGGTTTTTTGTGCTTCAGTTGTATTTATTTATTTACTTTAATATGTTTCATGCAATGTTTATGTATGTGAAATTCTTTTTAATATTACAAATTAAAATCAACAAATAGCTGAGTTAACATTTTTGAGTCATTTTATCTATTTTTATATTTACTTATATGGACCAGATAGAAAATCATAGCTATAATAGCATAATACTTAACACATACTTACAGAAGACTATGTAAACAGAGATCACGAGTTTGATTCCTTGCTTTAGGGCGCAAAGAGCATTATCCTTTTTCAGTGATCATGATGTTATGAACAACATTATCTCTGCAGACAATAACATACATGTATTCCAAACTCATGGTTTTTGGTTTGTTTATTTGTTGTTTAATGCCGCTCCGTATTATTTTTCACTCATATGGATAAGCCACCACGGAAGGCTGCAAATTTATATATACCCATTCTCGACACTGAGGACCATTGAGCAATGAGGGAACTCTTCCGTACAAACAACTACTGTAAACCTACTTTTATTCGCGACGACTTTATTTCGCGATTTACTGAGGTTAAATTATTTCGCGACGATTAACTTTCGCAATCAAGCATTTTTTTAAAATCAGTTGTTAAAAGACAAAGAGACTTTCAGGACTGATTCGCGGCGAGAAATATTCACGATGAAGAGGCTGTCGCGAACTTCGCGAAAATTTCTCGCACTCGAATAAAAGTTGGTTTACAGTATTCTGATAGTTTATACAGTCTCATCCGACTGACTGGTCTCCAAGTCCCTCAGAGGACTCGAATCTGTGATTTTTGATCAGGTCCTACTCCACGATTGTAGAACAGACACACTTACCAGTGCACGTCGCAGGCGACGGAAATTATGGTTTTAAAATATGCCTGCAAGGATGAAGTTGTTAATAAAGCAATGTTCCCTGAAACAACTTTGTTTATTGCTCGTATTTTCATTCCGTTATGTTGTTTACAATGTCAGATGAAATTCTGACCCGGACAAAGAGATGGTTGCTTGCCTTCTTTGGGAAAAAAATGATGACCATATTATCAACAGGCATCACTATAATCCTCTTTTTTTAATAAATCACATTAAATATACCTAAGATTTGCTTTTTTAACCCCGTAATCAAGAAACAAACTTCAACAAACTCGTAATTTTTTGCTTTGATTCTGTTGTGTTTTAACCGCTGTGACAAAAACAACATTATTATAAAAAGAATGAATTGTTCTTAACATAAGATTGTATTTTAATTTTCTTTTAGGCAGGATTCCTCTCTGGTTTCTGACTAGAGAAATATTCAGAACACATCTAGTATGCCGGTCCCCTTGGCGCTAAAATATGTGCCGCCGAAAGCAGTGTATTATTATAAAGCGATTGTGTCAATAAAAAGGGCAATATTCGTCAAAATAAGCCCAGAAATGAATTCCTTGTAAAACATGAGGTTTGAAAAAACGTTTCTAAACACTTTAAATTCTTGTAATATCGACTTTTTATGTCGTCAACTTCTAAGTTGTTTCGAGTGCGTTCTGTAGAAATTGATTAATATTCATGAGATTTTCGTCACTGGTAAACTAAAATGTGTCGTTATTTGTAAACAGAAACAGCTGATTGTATGAAATGCCGGTGAAGTTAAAGAATATTTACTAGAAAAGCGCCGATTAAGCTTGTTTAATTCAGTGGTTATTAATTGGACTAAATGTTATGATTGATTTCACAAAAAATGCTCGAACAAGAAAGGGTCTTTAACAGTTGGGAGCTAGTTCAAGAAACATAAATTAATTCTGGAAAAAATTTCTTTTAATAACTAATTTGTGGGCGCACAAAGTAAGTGAAATATCTATCAGACACAAATTTGAAATTGCTAGCAAAAACCATTGTCTACTGGTTCAATTTTTCACGGGAGTTTTGAACCTGTGTATTAGAAAAGAAATCTGATAGATAGGAGGAGAGGGAAAGTTATTAATAGACGAGAGCAATTTGGAAAAAGAAAATGTCATAAAGGACGAAAAGTTGAAGGCGTGTGGTTGTTTGGAGGAATATATAGAGGATCAAAGAAGTGGGTTTTTTTCATGACCGTGACAGATCGTTCTAGAGAAACATTACTCAGCATCATCAAACAGAATATTTTGCCTGGAACTACTATAATATCTGACTGCTGGAAAGTATATGACATTCTCTGCATTTTGTTGATCATACCACTGGTGCACACACAAACACGATCGAGTTAACTTGGAGAGCAATGATAAAAAAAAATCATTGCCAGTGAGCGGTACTGTAAAATCTCTCTATGACATTAATTTTTGCCTGAACACATATACGTAAAAATAGCTAAAAGACTCCTCAGATCCATTTCTAAAATTTCTAAATTTTATAAAGTCTATGTACAACCCACCCTTCCCCTCCCGCAATTCTCATCCCCTGACTTACTTGTGACAAATCTCAACCTACATCGCCCAAGAAACATCAAAATGTGCTATGGCCTATTGTGTCTCCCAATAGTATTGACAGCATGGATGATTTTGATATCTAAGGTAAGTAAATTTTAATTTTTATTTTTATACCGGTATTTCATTGTTACCCAATGCATTCGATCGAATGCGTTTCGTTGAAGCGAGGAGAAAATGGCGATTTATTTACATTATGCATAGCAACGGCAAGGGAACCGCTCATGCGCAGTCACGTGATTTTGGTAACCAGGGGCGACTTCGATTCATACCCGAGTATTAACTCTTGGTTGACGTCACATGACCGGATGTTTACACAAACATGTGGTTTTCAAGCGAACTCATATGAGTTTGAAGGGTAGCGAAAATAAAATAAATTTCCTCTATGAGTTTTAAAAGGCGGTCGAATAGGTCCATTTTGACATCATCTGTTGAGTTAATTTTTTCTATAGCTTTTGCTGCAGTTGAAATGTTTTTCGTTTTCAGCTCTGAACTTTTTTGGTTTCGAATTTGAATTTATGTCTCTGCTGTTATTGAGCAGTAAGCCTGAAAAATCTAATCAAATAAACATATATATTTCATATAAATTATAAAGCGTTCATGTAGAAAGTGCGTTTCGAAGTTTGCTTTTAAGGATAAGCGATGCAAAACATAATATTTAGTAAAAAATAATTCCTACGTTCGGGTTTTTCTTTCGACGCCGCCATATCGAAACTCTAGTAATCTTACTGATGGCTGGGTTAGCTTGGGTAGAGTTCATAAGGTCATATGACGTATTTTGAGTAGTAGCTATGGTCGTTCGATTGAAACTCAAGTAACTCGAGTACGTACTCGGGGACGAATCGAAGTCGCCCCAGCAGACTAGAAACTTCCCGAATTTTCAAAGTATATTTGCTTCTACATGAAGTAGTTGTGATATTACTTTCGGATCAACCCTGGTACAAAAATAATACAATAAATTGAATGGAGCCATGTATACAGCTGCACATGTAGATTCTACGTTGTAAAAAAGATGCGAAAACAATCCAATTAAAAGCACATTTTATTAGATTATCATGAAAAGCGCAAGTATGCAAGCTCCAAATATATATTTTGTATAGAAAATATCAAGATATAGCTCACCAAGACCTCCAAATTATAGTTTTAATTAGCGTCAATATATTTTCGAAATCATCACACCATCATGACTGATGGTTAAAAATTGAAAGGCATAAAATATGTTTAACAATCCTATATTAATTAATTAATGCAAAGAAAACCGATTCAGACCTTTCTGAAACAAAGACATCTGCACTGACCTTTATCAATGTTTTATACTATTTGATATATCAGTATACATTGGTTTTCCAAACAAAATCATATATCTTTCAACAAATCGTGTTATTTTTTTGCAAGAAAATAACTCCTCATACCAACTTAACATAAGGCAACAAAGACAATTAATTTTATCATATGCATATCAGTAATCTTTAAATAATAGCGTAATTTTACAACAAACTTCATGGATTATTATTTCTTTCTCACATAGACATCTGTTCCTTACATGTAAATCTACAATATATACATGTATATATTTAAGATATTAAGTCAATTTTTTAAACACTTTATAAACACCATCTCCATCACCATGAACGTCCGAGTACTGCTATTTAATTTCCAGTCTATAAACATTGTTTATAAAATTCTGATCTTTCAAGATGCTTTTAAGGTGGTATTTCATCTTCTCATCATATTCAGCTCTATATCATTTATAAGATAAACTCAAGCACAAAACAAAAGAATGTACACAAAAGGCTACTGCAAATTTACATGTAAGAGAGTCATTTAATGGATAATTGAAATAAAGTAAATCGTTTCTTATCGTATTAGACTGTAATGTATGCAGTAAATGACTTAAAAATTGATACATTAATTTAGGGGAAAAGTTGGAAATATATTATTATTATATTTTAGCATTTGAGGTTAGTATTATGGTCACACAATGGACTTCACTACTCAAAACAAAAAGAAAATGAAAGTAGGGTGGTTTCTTTACTACAATTTCTCAACTAATCTTTTCTGTTCATGTTTTATTGTTCACAAAAAGTTTGATTAATACTGATCTATTGAATTTAAACAACATATCTCTTAGTTGCGAACCAAACATTTATTCTTTTAATTACTTAGTATTTTTCTTTCCGTTAAATGCAATATGAGTAATAAATAGGGAGGTTCAGCAAAAAGGCAATTATCATACTTCTTGTTTGTTTTGAATAAATAATTTTTTTACAGTAACATGAATATGTTGTTTACATGTAATTCATACAATAAGTGTTCCATTTAATACAAAAAACTTAAATTCATCATATTTAAAGTTTCATTTCACCAAACAATATTCTTTGTCTATGTGCTCAGATTTTCCTCTTTGAATAGTTTTCATAAAGGCAAATCCAGAGATCCATGGACTGACACGTAAAAATACAATCGGGTTCTTCTTTGTCTCCCGGAAGTTTGTTCAGCGTTTCATTGATCCAATCCGGAAGGAAGGTATCATCGACATCATAGGCTGGGTCTTCCACGTATACCATTAACGTATCCCGGATACTGTTTGACAGAAAAATACCAGTTTTTAAAACCATGTAAATATCATGGTAACAACTTCATCGGCCTTAGATTTATATATGTTTCAGAAAAGTTGGCACGAAATAGGCTTTATTACTTTCTTAAATGATTTAAGAGTTTGATAAAAATATACATGTGGTACCATCCTTACCTTAGGGATCATGATTTGAGAAAGAAATGGAATCTCCGCTACCTGATGACGCTTTTGTATTCATATGACTATAATTTTACTGTTCTTAAGAAATACATTTAAAGGTATACTCTTCAGGTAAAATGTGATGCCCTGTTGTGAACACACCCTTTACAGGTCATGCTTTCATAGCTTAAAACTCCACTATCTGAAGATGCTTCTATATTTATAGATGAATTTCTTGTTCCTTAGTTTTTTCCTACATATTACATTGTACTATGGAAACGTTTATGTTCTGTTGCGGCTCCACCCTGCATGTATCCCCAGAAGTAAGTAATGATTTGAACAAACCCTAATCTTCCCTCCTTAAGAATACATTCTTTTAATCATGATAATAATTTATTTGTTATTAAGAAGGTGAGTATTTTTTTCAATAATATTTCCCATTTTCCCTTTATATTCCATGTTAAACATTTTTGTTCTGTCGGTAGTTAATGAGCTTATAAATTGAATAAACATATTGATAAAATTTGAAATGCAGCTTACTTTTAGTTGTTTTCTTTTCAATCCCTCTAGTTCGTGAAAGATACACTTCACACTAATATTGAATTTGTTTCTCCCTTTGAATCAACATTGCGTAAGGTTGCTTTGTAGCATGATTCGGTAAATTTGACTTGTGATTTTTGAGAAGTTGAAAATATGAATAGCTTACTGATAAAATACGACAGACAGACATACGGACAGCTTTGGATCAGAAAAACTCAAAGAAGCCTTCGGATCATATCAGCTAAAATACCACAGAATTAATAAACCTGTACTATGAACTTTCTTAAATAAATTTCACAGTTTTAGTCATTTGAACTTCTCATTTTTGATCAACAATATCACCGTGAAAACATGCAACATATTCTCTGATCATAACTTTGTTTCAATCCCTAATGTTACAAAACAGTTAAGTACCTAAGATGCATTTTGAAACGTAACAGTTTATTCTATTTTGTAATACATTTGTACACGTACTGAAATATTTTTTCTCGGGTGTGGCAATTGACAGAATTTATTGAATAAATAAAAAAAAATTGTCGACTTATAACCTACCTGTAATTAGCCATTGGAATACCATCTCCATCTTCAATGTCATTTTCACTTCCACTGTCAATGGTAAGGACGATACATTCATACAAGACTTCTATCATTGTGTTGAGTCTCTCAACTGATAGTTCCTCACAAATGTTGTTAACAATCTCTTTTTGAGCACCTGTCAATTCCAGTCTGTATGTATCGGAAACTCCCTCGAACACATCCTGCAGTTAAAGTTCATGTTTGTTGAAAGTACATACCCTAGCAAAAACGTTTTCTTATATAAAATTATTGGATAAATGTCCAAGTTTTTATTAAACTTCGAAATTAGTAGACAATCATGTTTGTTGAAAGTACATACCATAGCAAAAACATTTTGGTAAATAAAATTATTGGATAAATGTCCAAGTATTTATTTAACTTCGAAATTAGTAGACAATCAGACTTTAAATCGATTAACCTTTACGTTGTTGCGAAAAAATTCATGGATAAAAAAGGTTAAAATATTTTCATTTTAAATACATACACCCTCATCCATTAAGGTGAGGAAAAAATCAGCGAAAAACAAAATGAAATTTGTTTTATTGAGGTAACTAAGAAATGACTCTCAGATATGGATAGACAGATAAAACATTTTCAATTAAAAATTACCTTTTTGTACGTAGCTTGGTTTTTGGTTTTTGACATTGCCAGTATAATCCACAGGGACTGGACATGTTTACACTGACAAGTCTTTCTCATCTAATTAAAAGACATAAATATAAAATATTTTGTAAATAGCAAAACAATGCACCTGTGTCAAACAAATAAGTTTTTGAAATAAAGGAATCATTGCTTTATTCATTTTCATCTAAGGATTTTTTTGAAGATTTCGAATCAGATTTTTCAGCTAACAATATTGTTAAATGTTTCTTAGAAAAAAAAAGAATTTTTTATTCAAAATATGCTCGCAAAAAGTAAAACAATGTCGAGCCACTCCAACTGTAAAATACTTGTATTTTTAAAACATAACCAATTTGTAAACTTTTTTAGTGTAACCGAGATATTTGCAACTACACTTTAGATCTTTGAGAATTTTTAGGTGCAAAAACAAAACAGATATTGCTTAAAAACTGACTAGTGAAAAAAAAACAGGAAAATAAATAATAGAGATAGTCTTTTTCTCAAATGCTTTTGAAGGCAAGAGAAAGGAAAATATTGATATACGTTATGTGAATAATAAATCGTTTAGTTACGTTCAAACCTCTAAAAATTATTACCAAATCTCCAGCTAGCATTCAAAAGATTTTTAAACATTGTATCATAACTTGGCATGTTTCCTTACATTCTGGGATAGAAAGGTAGTTTCCATTTTTAGTGAGTGGCGCATAAAATCGTCCAGCATAGTGTTCCCTTGGCCTCCAACCGACTGTAAAAATCTAATGACAATGTCCAATTTATCCAAAGCATCACAGATATCCTGGTATCTTCTGAACTCGGTGGATATCTGTTTGGCCACGGCAGTGTTCAAAGGAACCTATTAAAGATTGTTTATTATACAACATTGTTTATAAAAACATTTCTACTCAACTCTGGAATGGAATCTGTATTCATCCTCATTAACAAACACATGGTCGATTATGATAAGGACTACGGAAATGTTTGCATCGTTTTTCTGAACAGATCGATACATAAATGGTGTTCAAGTGTAAAACGAGTTGTACCTGCTTAATCTTTTTTCTGAGTTCTCGGAAAACATTGGCATTTGTTGA
This sequence comes from Saccostrea cuccullata, assembly GCF_032062105.1. Taxonomy (NCBI): domain Eukaryota; kingdom Metazoa; phylum Mollusca; class Bivalvia; order Ostreida; family Ostreidae; genus Saccostrea; species Saccostrea cuccullata. Next base: position 164,273 of record NW_026924329.1, read on the forward strand.
TTCTGACCTATATGTCATTAGATCGAACTGAAAATGGACAAGTTCATTTTGATAAAAACAAAAAAAGTGATGTAAAAACTTAGAATTAGAAATGTTCACATCAATGTATCATAAATATATTAAGAAAAAAACCTCTTTTGGATGCAGGTCAATAACGGATTTTGAAAACAGAAACCGATCGGATAACTGTCTTTCCAGATTTGCAAAGTTGTATTCCACTTTCGTGCCTTTTCCTACTTCAAATGTATATTGGCAATTTGCCATAACCAAAGGAAGGAGATCCCGGTCTGGGTGATAGCTAATAAGATGAGCGTGAGTTATTTCTCTGACTTTGACCTTCGGAAGTTTTCCAAATCTATTAGATAAAAAGAGGAGAAAAACATAAAATATATTTTTAATTCAAGAATATGTATATATAAATTTTCACAGCAATATGTATGCACAATAAATTAAGTAAGTATATTTTACAGTTGAAACGTTTCTTCATTCAGAAATCTAAAACAATGAAAGAATGCTAGAGGTATTAATAAAATGTACGAGGGTTGATCCAAAAGTTCGTGGAATTTCTTCATATCTTATTTATTTTTCAGTGGAATTGGTTGAAAATTACAAATAAAAATATAGACACTTGATGAATATTTTAAATTAAAAAAACATTTTAAGTATCTTTGTTAGTAACTTTATGGCAGTTGCCATAGAAACGGCTGTTATGAAAGGCGGGGAGACATTAACGCGTTTATTATCATTTATATTCTTAATTCGAGAAATAAGAATTAAACCGCCCTATGTGGTATAAAAACAAAAACTATGTTATTATTATGATTGTTTGAACTTTTATAAACCTGTGTGCGAGAGTTTTACTGATTTTACTGGATATTTATGTTCCCCAAACGAAGTTTGGGAACATATTGTTTTTACTCTGTTTCTTATTAGGGTCTTCCGTCTTCAGCGGAAGACCCTTCTATTATTCTTATGTTTCTTTTTCACTTTTCTTCTTATTATTATTATTCTTTTTTTCTGCACAAATTTTGTGCAGAAGATTTCTCAGAGATGGTTGGATGGATTTGCTTCAAATTTTCAGGGTTGTTGTAAAATCATCTGAAGTTTATACCGGCTGAAGGATTTTGTGAAAATCACTTCCGGTCTAGAGTTATCGCCCTTTTATCAAAATTCAGAGGACCTCCTTGTCCGTTCATTTTCTCGAAAACGGTTTGAGCTAGAGCGCTGAAATTTTTAGTGACGATAGAAGACATGTCCCCATGTTACTGGGAGATTGGATAGTTTCCGGAAGTTCCTAGTATGGAAGCTCGGTAGGGGTCAAAATTTAGGACACAAATCACGAGTGATTTTTGTAGACATTTTGCATCATATCTTTTAAGGTATAAATATTTTGTAAAAACATATTGAACATCATTTGTGCAGAACAACAAGATCTTTAAAATGATATCAAGAAAAAAGCGCTGACTCATCGCATAAGGGGCAGAAAAAGGCCAGAAGTCTTTAATCGATAACTCTTTATCAAGCAATATTTTGTAATACGTTGCTGAAGCAAAGATGTTTATCTCAGCCATCTACAACTATACATTATAATTTTCATGTCGTATGGTACATAATTAGGGGCCACAGGGGGCCAGAACGCTAAATCTTTGACGCTTTATATCTCGAGAATGAGAAATATTTTGATAAGTAATATTGAACAAAAGATGTTCAAAATTATGTTCTGAACAATATGCAACCTTTCATTTTTCGCTAAACGTCCCCATTAGGGAGTTGAAGGGTTGGCCCCTAAATATTTCTTTTGCAAATTAATCGAAAACGAAAAAGAATCTCTGAATAGTTGTTGAACAAAAAGTGTTCAAAATCCTAAAACCTTCAAGATGAAATCAAGAAAAAGGGGCTGGGCGCTCAAATTAGGGGCCAAGAGGGGCCAAAAGTCTTCAATCGATAACTCTTTAGCAGTTAATATTTTGTAATACATTACTGAAGCAAAGATGTTTATCTCAGCTATCTACAACTATACATTATGATTTTCAGGTCGTATGGTACATAATTAGGGGCCACAAGGGGCTAGAACGCTAAATCTTTGACGCTTTATATCTCGAGAATGAGAAATATTTTGATAAGTTATATTGAACAAAAGATGTTCATAATCATGTTCTAAACAATATGCAACCTTTCATTTTTCGCTTAACATCCCCATTAGGGAGTTGAAGGGTTGGCCCCTAAATATTTCTTTTGCAAATAACTCGAAAACGAAAAAGAATCTCTGAATAGTTGTTGAACAAAAAGTGTTCAAAATCCTTAAAGCTTTAAGATGGAATCAAGAAAAAGGGGCTGGGCACTCAAATTAGGGGCCAGGAGGGGCCAAAGGTCTTCAATCGATAACTCTTTAGCAGTTAATATTTTGTAATACATTACTGAAGCAAAGATGTTTATCTCAGCTATCTACAACTATACATTATGATTTTCAGGTCGTATGGTACCTAATTAGGGGCCACAAGGGGCCAGAACGCTAAATCTTTGACGCTTTATATCTCGAGAATGAGAAATATTTTGATAAGTAATATTGAACAAAAGATGTTCAAAATCATGTTCTGAACAATATTCAACCTTTCATTTTTTCGCTAAACGTTCCCATTAGGGAGTTGAAGGGTTGGCCCCTAAATATTTCTTTTGCAAATAACTCGAAAACGAAAAAGAATCTCTGAATAGTTGTTGAACAAAAAGTGTTCAAAATCTTAAAACCTTCAAGATGAAATCAAGAAAAAGGGGCTGGGCACTCAAATTAGGGGCCAAGAGGGGCCAAAAGTCTTCAATCGATAACTCTTTAGCAGTTTATATTTTGTAATACATTACTGAAGCAAAAATGTTTATCTCAGCCATATACAACTATACATTATGATTTTCAGGTTGTATGGTACCTAATTAGGGGTCACAAGGGGCCAGAACGCTAAATCTTTGACGCTTCATATTTCGAGAATGAGAAATATTTTGATAAGTAATATTGAACAGAAGATGTTCAAAATCATGTTCTGAACAATATGCAACCTTTCATTTTTCGCTAAACGTCCCCATTAGGGAGTTGAAGGATTGGCCCCTAAATATTTCTTTTTGCAAATTAATCGAAAACGAAAAAGAATCTCTGAATAGTTGTTGAACAAAAAGTGTTCAAAATCTTAAAACCTTCAAGATGAAATCAAGAAAAAGGGGCTTGGCACTCAAATTAGGGGCCAAGAGGGGCCAAAAGTCTTCAATCGATAACTCTTTAGCAGTTTATATTTTGTAATACATTACTGAAGCAAAAAAATTTATCTCAGCCATCTACAGCTATACATTATGATTTTCAGGTTATATGGTACATGTACCTAATTAGGGCCACAAGGGGCCAGAACGCTAAATCTTTGACGCTTTATATCTCGAGAATGAAAAATATTTTGATAAGTAATATTGAACAATAGATGTTCAAAATCATGTTCTGAACAATATGCAACCTTTCATTTTTCGCTAAACGTCCCCATTAGGGAGTTGAAGGGTTGGCCCCTAGATATTTCTTTTGCGAATAACTCGAAAACGAAAAAGAATCTCTGAATAGTTGTTGAACAAAAAAGTGTTCATAATCCTAAGAGCTTTAAAATGTTTTGAAGAAAAAAGGACTGATCCCTAATATTAGGGGCCGTGAGGGGCCAAAAGTCGATTTTATGAGTCTTTATTGTTCAATGTCTTTTTACAGATTATGGAAAATCATTACTTTAGAGTGAAAATCTCATTCCAAATCTTATCTCATCTCAACAAGAATCGAACGGAAGACCCACTCGTTGTTCACAACGAGATCGTATCTAGTTATTATTATTATTATTATTCTTTTTTCTTCTTATTTCTTCTCCGGTACTTTTTTGTCCGCGAGTGTTCTCAGAAACTGTTCACCCAACTGAGCTAAAACCTTTTTAGGGTTAATAGGTGTGTTGTGTAGGTGTGCGGAACGAAGGTCATTTTGCGCGCATACGCCTGCACGTGCGGGCGCGTGAAATGACTGAAATGACTAATATATTTAATATAGCCATAACTTTAACATTTTCCGATGAAATGCTTTGAAACTCATTATATAAGGATATATTAATAGTGTAGATAATGTGACACTGTCAAATTAGCAAGAACTCACGCGCATTTACGTGCGCTTCGCTCTGATTGGCTGAAACAAAAATCTCAATATCTTTTCCGTTGTTTGACGAAATGGTATGAAATTTAAAATATAAGCATACTTTAAGATGTCCTACAACATGATGTATAACATTTGTCATGAAAGCATGCGCATGCACGTGCGCTGCAATCTGATTGGCTTAAACTTCAAATGGCTGTAACTCCCTTGTTTTTCAACCAACCACGATAAGATTTAGAACATAGACAGACACAATAGACTCCTATAAGAAGTTACGGTCATCATGCACATGCATGCACGCGCATGCACGTGCGCTTTGCTCTGATTAGCTGAAACAAAAATCTCAATATCTTACTTGTTTTTTGACAAAATACTTTGAATTTTAAAACATAATCATACCTTAATACGTCCTAAACTATGATATATAAAAGTTTTCAAGAAACCACGCCCATGCACGTGTGCTGCGATCTGATTGGCTTAAACTTTAAATGCCTATAACTTTTTTGATTCTCAACAAAACAGGATGAAATTTAGAATATGAATAGATATAATGACGGATTCTTACATTATGCTACTATCAAACTTGAATGCAAGGACTTGCATGCACGTGTGCGCGCGCAATGCGTTAAATGACCGATTTACTTGATATAGTCGTAATTTTTTTTATGAAACGTTTCAAAATTCAAAGAATAGAAACACATTAAAAGTGTAGTCACGATGATATAGCTTTCATGCATTGCACCTTCGCGCGCGTGCAATGATCAAATGACTTGTATACTTGATATGGCCGTTACTTTTATATTTCTTTATGAAATGCTTTGATGACCTTGACCTTTGACCTTGACCTTTGACCCCTTGACCCAAAGGTCACAATCCAGCTCAAGTTCGTAGATGTATTTACAAACTCACTTTAACAAATGCTTAGAATAAAAAAGTCAAACCCCCCCCCCCCTTCTCCTTAAAAAAAAAAAAAAAATCAATAACAACGTAGAAAATTTCTCTGAAACTCGATCAACACCTGGGATCGACATAAAATTTCACTTAAGGTGCAGAAAAGACTTCATAGAAAGTTTCCTGAAAGTTTTACGGTAAGTCTCTAAAGTATATAGAAATTATGAATTTTTACGGCAAAAATTACAAATTCTGTCGTGTTTGAAATTTAAGTGCAGACGAACAAAGATATGATATAAACCTTTTAAAGCCTATTTCTCCAGATGTCGTTGATAGCATTCAATTCTACTGATATGAATTAATATTTTAATACCAAGCATTCTTCTTTTATTTCACCATTGAAATTTATCTGAATTTTTTTTAGAATTACACAATCCCCAGAAATAGCGAGTTTCGGTATATTAAAAAGCAATACACGTTTCTTTCCAGTAAAACCTCACGTGTTTGAATTCATGAAAAAATATTGATAAGGGGGTGTTAAACAATACCTGTCACATTAGCTGACACCAAAAAACCAGGGTACGTACACGACATTTTCTGATTTATTTGCATATGCAAACAGGGCTACCCTCAAATCCACGTGTTTTCCATGTCTTTATAAACATCACAAAAGCACCCCAGGAAGTAGCCTCCTATGCCCTGGAGAAATAGTTCCTGTCAAAAAACTTTATTTATTTATAGAGTAGATAAAATTTCCTAGGCACAGGTACCAGAGTTGTCAAACTGGCCTGGAAGGAAATTAAAAAAACTCTAAAAAGAAAGGAAAATCGGCTTAATGTATGGACCTACAATTGACTAAGTTCATTTTGATTGGTCAATTACCGGTGTGGTACCCCTAGTCGCCTTGAACCCAGTCCTGTCTTTCTGAAGAAAACCAACTCCGAGCCCGATGTAAAAATCTTAGTAGAGAAATGAGAATTTGAATTTTGCTGCCTTATTATGTTCCCCAAACGAAGTTTGGGAACATATTGTTTTTACTCTGTTTCTTATTATTATGTTCCCCAAACGAAGTTGGGGAACATATTGTTTTTACTCTGTTTCTTATTATTATTATTATTATTATTATTATTATTATTCTTTTTTCTTCTTATTTCTTCTCCGGTACTTTTTTGTCCGGAAGTGTTCTCAGAAACTGTTCACCAAACTAAGTTAAAACCTTTTTAGGGTTAGTAGGCATGTTGTGTAGATGTGCCGAACGAAGGTCATTTTGCGCGCATTCGCATGCACGTGCGGGCGCGTGCAATGAGTAAACTGACTGATATATTTAATATGGTTGTAACTTTTATATTTTTTGATTAAATGTTTTGAAACTCATTATATAAAGATATATAAGTTGTGTACATAAGATGACATGGTCAAATTTGCATGAACTCACGCGCATGCACGTGCGCTTTGCTCTGATTGGCTGAAACAGAAATCTTAATATCTTTTTTGTTTTATGATGAAATGCTTTGAAACTTATATCATAGACATGTATTAGGATGTACTACAATATGATATATAAAATTTTTCATGAAATCACGCGCATGCACGTGCGCTGCAATCTGATTGGTTGAAACTTTAAATGACTATAACTCCCTTGCTTTTCAACCAAACAGCATGGGATTTAGAACATAGATAGACATAAAGGACTCCTACAAGATGGTATGGTCACCATTCACATGCATGCACGTGCGTGCACGTGTGCTTTGCTCTGATTGGCTGAAACAAAAATCTCAATATCTTTTCTGTTTTTTTACAAAATGCTTTGAAATTTAAAACATAGGCATACTTTAAGATGTCCTACAATATGATATAAAATAATTGTCATGGAAACATGCGCATGCACGTGCGCTGCAATCTGATTGGCTTAAACTTTAAATGGCTATAACTCCCTTGTTTTTCAACCAAATAGGATGGGATAATGAACATAGACAGACATAATGGACTCCTACAAGAAGGTATGGTCATCATGCACGTGCGTGCACGTGCATATGAGTAAAATAGTGTAGACAAGATGATATCGTCATTACGCTCATGCAATCACATGCGCACGCCTGCATTGCTTAAATTTGAAATACTTGGTATACTTTTGGGAAAACGTTGTTGCCGTCTTAAATGCATAGATTTTGCCTTCTTTAATGAAACTTCCAGGGAATATGGCACGAGAAGGGAGTTGGGGAGCGTTTGGGGAACATCTGTAACGGTTCCCGTTACAATTAGCACTAGTTAGTTTATAAGTTGATGGTTTATTGTTCATCTCTAAGTTTTAAGATAACGTAAAATTTCGGTCAAGTCACACGTTTTATGAAAATCCCGGTAGCACTCTATCTTAAACGCGTGTATCATTGACATAGGCTTGGGAAAAATGCATCTAGTTACTGGTTTTCCAGTGGCATAAGAAGTTTAAGAAAAATAGAACTTCCATGGACATTGATAAAGTAGGTGGTCGCTTTTTAGAGTCTCTGTTTACGTACGTATCTCCCTAGACAAATTAAAAGCGTTAATGGACGTTGTTGGCTGTGGCACTGTTCTTGACATTGCTACTGAAGTTGGAACATCATATGGACAGATGGGTAGCTTTTTTTGAAATATGAGTAAAAAATGAAGATAAGTTGGTGCAAGAGGATGCCCAGGCTTTTCTTGAGAAAAAAAAATGGAGAAATGGGCAGCATTTTGTAGAATTACGTATTATAATTGGACATTTGGGCGAGATCTTCTATAACGTGACGTGACATATCTAACTTGACGTTACGTTGAAGTCTCCCCCGGGTTTCCCAACTATCCATTTTCAGAAAGCTCGTGTGACCTTATTGGTAATTGGAAAGTGGCGAAATTTTCCAATATTGTTGCATTATGTCTCTGTTTTATGAATATGCCTGTTGCTTAATTTCATCAAATCACGATAAAATTTTAGAAAGAAATTCCACGAACTTTTGGATCAACCCATGTATATTTTACATCTACTTTTGATAAATAGAGACGTTTTGATGCAATTGTTTTCGAAGATGATAATTTCATTCAAATGATCGATTTCTCAAGGAAATCGAAGCTTTTTTCGGAGGTTATTGAATCTGCAAAGCTCCTTCTTATCAATAAATATTCCGAGAAGAAAAGACAAGGTATACATGTACCTCGGTATATAACATTGGCATTTTTTAATAAGCAACACAATGATAAAAAACTGCGAACGATACTCAGTATTACTCACACGCCCACCTCCAAGTCAATTTTTTAATGTTCACATATTCGATTGATTGATTGATTAAATGAATGTATGTTGTTTAACATATTGATTTTTAAGATTTTTTTAATAGATATTATATGGATTTTCATAAAACAAAACAATATTATCACAGATAATTCAATTTATGCCGCCATGAGAAATATATTATATTTTACACCTTAGGATAATTCTGCATATCCTTGCGCAGTCTGCAATATATGCACCTTTATCGCAGCGCAATTATCATATAACCTTTAACTGCGAAATCGCAACCTTTGCTTTTCTTGACAGAGTAACCCAATCAAAATCCTTGATTTTGTTGCGCCATTTTGTTAGTCTGGTAGTGCGTTGAAAACGTCAACCCCTCACTGCGTGAGGGCTTGTGGCGCAATTGTTTGGACGCCTCCAAGGATTTACTCATTTATGTTATATTTTATGCATATTTACATGTACTCTGATATGTTCACTGCATGTAAATTTCTAGTCAGTCTCATGGGGATCACACTTGTACCTTTCCCCTATGTACATGTACACTGTATTGTTTCATATTAGGTGATCCCCCTTAATGATTTGTTATACATTTTACTTTATGTCATTGAATTAAATGACATATTCGACAAAACTGCATATCTGTGTTTGGTTATTTTTCACTGCACTATCAGGCTGATATTTCTCATAGGAGGCATAAATAACAGTTTGTCATATGGCATAAAACTTATTTGGGAAAACAAAGAGAGATAACTCTGTAACTTTAGCATAACTCTTTCACTTCGGAAATCAATGAAAAACGCTAATTATGAAAATATCAATCCCCGTATGAAACGAGAACAAAAAAAATAATTTTTCAGGGTAATATGGACTCTCATTTCACAAATGTATACCAGAACAGTTTTGTTTCACGGGGGGGGGGGGTATGTTTATAGCCAACAAAACCGACAAAAATTAATTATTAGTTTTTTTTCACCAATTTCAGAACAATTTACAACTTAAACATTGTGTTTTATTAATTCATTATATTGTTTTTTGAGTAAAACATAAGAAAAGATGTAAGGGACATTAATAATGCCCAAGATTTTTTTCAGAATATGGTGATGCTTGAAAGTCTACCTCCCCCCCCCCCCCTTTTCAAGAGCTTAAAAGACAGATAATTTATTATTTAGTTAAGGTATAAAAATAATAAATCAATTACGAATGAACTGTTCTTTGTATTTAATTAATATTATGTGGACATATTGCCATTAATACTAGTTTTTAAAATATTTGGTTGCCCTGTTTTGACTGACTGAATGAAATTGACTCGACTAACATTTTTTCTACATCCCAGAACATGATTTGTTTTCCCTTTCTACTCCTCTTAAACCGTAAATAAATATATTAAAGCTTTTGGGGGGAAAATTCACACCCACCTACCGATTCATTAATTTTACCCTGTGTCGGAAGAGGGCTAACAAACATTATTGAAAATGGTTATCGTTATTTGAAAACTGTAAGTAAATGTTTCTTTCCTGAAAAATCAAATATAAATTATTTTCGAGTGAAGAAGGCGCATCAAATACTTGATAAGTAATTGTATATTTTCAGCTAAAAAAAGAATTTGAAAAACAACAGTATTCATATCTGATCGTTTTTATGCGTTAAACAACTTAATTGTTTCACTGTTACTTACTCTATATCTTTTTTTCTGCAGTATTCTTCCAAAAACGAGTTTTGTTTTTTCAACAGAAAGTACAATAATCCATAGGAACACAGTCCATGCTCTCTAAAAGTAGGCAAGAAGAGAGACACTGGGTCTTCTTTGACTAAATCCTTTCCATAGTATTTCTCTGAAATTTGTCTGTTCCCTTTCAAGGTCTGAAAGCCTGCAATGAATATTGATAAAATGTGTTTGAATTATAGACATTTGTTTCGCTATATTCTTAGCTGATACTTTCAATAAACTTTTTTATGTTTATTATCAGTATAAATTTACTTATTTTTTGCTATTATTTCATTTTTTTTTTGAACATTATTATTAATCATTTTAGATTTTAAGAAAACGATGATCAGTTTCTTATTTATAATATCTTAAATATTATCTAAAATATTCTATGATAGATTTTTAAAAGAATTTTCTACATAATTATTATTAAAAGAACGTACGAAATTTTCCTAGCTGTCCTCTAATACAACGCCAAGCTTCAATAAAATCTGAAACCAACTGATCGATCTCCATCCACTTTGACTCCGTTTCTCCTATGACTTCTTCGTCTTCTTCGGAAACATCGTTTTCTAAATCATAAATTTGGTCTTAATGAACTTAGAGAGCCTCCCATGAGTATGCTTCGGATATGAGATATTTCAAATATTGCACTTAAGTGTAGATAAGGAATATGCATTACTTTTAATGTATAATTTATGTCTTATAAATTGATTGTAAATGAATATCAGACATAAAAAACATTTAAATGATGCATCAGTCTAAGCACTTAAACATTTTTATCATAACGATTCTTTAATCATAAGGCACTATAATCTCCAATTTGAATCGATACGCAAGACCATGTTCTACCTACGAACAATTTTAAAAATGTGGCAGGCTATTTACAAACGAGTTGATAAAACTAGGATATCTGCAGTACGAGTGGTAAATAAAGAATACATGTTTTTTAGTGGCTCCTTATCTTACATTTAAAATATTTAGCTTTGCTCAAAATTTATATAGTTTTCGTGAACATTTGAGCTCGATAACAGGTTATTCTTTTCTAATTTCATTTACAAGATAAGACCTTTTTGGATGGGACTTACATGAACGACAACAGAAAAACGTGTTAATAAGGTCCAAAACCAATGTCCGATTTAGCATCTGAGTAGTGGATCTGACTGCATTTATTAAAAAAAAATAATCAACAAACAAGTATATCTATGGAGACGAAAAGAAAAAAAAGTTGAACCTTATTGTCTGGGATCTTAAGTAATGAAGATCAAACACATATCTCTATTATATCTAAAGATGCATTTCACTTTGTTAAGTATTTGACCAGATTGATTTACATGTAGATACATAATTAAATAATAGTCATGTATTCGATCACACTGACTGATACAGATTTGCCCCTCTTCATCTCATGCAGATTTTGACTTCACACTATAATATATACATTATTTATCAATCATGCATACAAATTCAAATTTTGTATAAACACTCTTCATAAAAAGAATTACCCCTGTAAGAGTCAATCACAAATTGCATCGATAAATCAGACGCCTCACTTCTGTCTAGTTTCCTGGCAAATTTGTGTATCAGAACTTTCTGAAGCTTCAAGATGCTTGGTATCAGACGAATTACTCGAACATTGTGTTCCTGAAACAAATTAAGTCTTTAAAGTTAAAAAAAACATTTTAAGAACTGACTTTAAAACTTTCACATATCAATAGAAGGCCAAAGTGACAAGTTTTGTCTTTACATTATCAATTTAAAATAGACGTAAATGATATTAGACACTGTCGATCCAATGTCTTATGATTTTTATGATCTAATAATTGTGCGTGTATAATATCATTTCACATAACCTGGAATATTCACATCAGAATTGAAGTATTTATCAGAAGATGACAAATGTAATTCTTTAATCTATCTGTATAATACCAAATATAATATAAGAAGAATATTTTCGTAATTTTTATTATATGAATGGATGTCATGTGATATTCTTCCTTCTGTTATACTGACACAAAACAGCTTCCACTCTTTCTGATCTCGCATGACACACAGTTTTGCTGCATCAAATTTACGTAGAACAGGACGTTATAATATGAGAAACATGTTTTACCATTTAAGAAATAAGGTATCATTTTAAAACATCTATCGGGATATAAATACGGGTTGGTCATGAGATTAAATTCCAGGGCTTTATGATGAATTTTATCTCGTATCAGCCCGTATTTATAGCCTAATAGATGTTTTAAAATGATACCTTATAACTTATATTTACATCTGTGACTTATTCATACTTTAAATTTGCCTGATTGTGAAATGCATTATTTTTCAAACCCAACGGCATCTATGTAATCAACTGACTGCGCGTCGACCCTTTACGTCACTGAGAAATTACGTCAAAGGATTATCCATACGTATATCTATGACCTATTGACCCCGTACCTGTATTTATACAGTTATGGATACGCATTCCTTTTAGTAGTGTTATATAAAGGAAAGCATTTGCAAATGTAAATATTGTGAAATAATGACAGTCGAATAAATTCAGTTAGGACAGTTAAACTTATTGTGAACTTAAGTGTAGGTCGATACGTGGTTGTAAGGACTCAAGTGAAATTGAAATCAGTCACATAAATGATAGGGCCCTTGTAGACTCTGCCTCTAAAACCTTGACCTTGAGTTTGAATATGCGGTAAATGCACTTGTTACTGATGAAACTCATACTTCTTCCAAAATTGCTCGTAGTACAGCATGTTCATTTGCTGGGATTTGCATCATAAACGTTTTGGACAAATGGTCCATAGATATCTGTGATCTATGACCTTGAGTTTGAATATGCAGTAAATGCACTTGTTACTGATGAAACTCATACCTCTTCCAAAAATGCACGTAGTACAGCATGTTCATTTGCTGGGATTTGCATCATAAACGTTTTGGACAAATGGTCCATAGATATCTGTGATCTATATCTCCAAACAGCTGGATGATTTTGTAGTTCGTGTACCGAGATATCTTCATTGGCTGTTTCAGTTTCGTAAAGAAGACTAAGTAAAGGATCGGCTCCTGTAAATAATTGAAGAAGTTGTTTATTAATTGTCCTCTCTTAAATTTTTAAGCGAAACAAAGAAAATGTATCTATATGCTTTTCTAAAGTCATCTGATAAACCAACTTTTGCAGAATTACCTAATCGTTTGTCTTCTACAAGCTCTTTGCCCAGGGTCTTCAATTCTGACTCTAAATCCTTTAGATGAATGAAGAAGGAATTAGATATGTTTATAAAGTTTATATAATGAAATGAAAAAGAAACGCATAATAGCATAATAGCGAAAAATATTTAACTTTGTGACCGAAAATTATGTAAATTGGTCAGATGTGTATTTTGTTAATGTGCACTAAAATAGATGTACAAAATTACTCAAACATGAAATGTATGGTGTCACGCAGGGGAAGTGATAAAAAGCCAAATACACGTGCATGTTGATGCTGACAATTTTGTGATAACATTTTGTTGTGCCAAGAGATGCATTAGAGTTATAGACATCGTTTTCCGATATTTACAGTCAGTATAAATTTCTTGCAATCATGCTATGGATGACAGAAGTTACATAAAGTCTAGTAATTGAGTTGCATAGGTGAATAAAAAGGCAGCGACGTGTTGCTGTGCAGTTTGTTTTTAACTTTTCAACTTAAAAAAAAGTTTTTTCGGTTGTTAGAGAGTAATTTAAAAAGTTCCCAACCAACCATGAGGGTGACGTTGGCGCGTAACAACGTCACATCAAGAGGCTTTTCATCATGCTACCTCGGTTATTGTCAGGTCATTATCACTGAAACCGATATTTTTAATGCAGGCAATCCTACTCATATTTTCACCCTAATACTGACAGAAACTCTCTGCTCTAATTTGGTACGCAAGCTTGGCAACTTTACGTCTATTTTACTCTCACACGCGCACGTACGCGCCGTATGCGTATTGTTTTTAGCATGTTCACGCTGAAAAAATGTAGCCAGTATTTGTCGATACATCCTTACAAAAATTCACGTGTACCAAATCAGCTAGATTCTGTACATTCTATCATCCTAAATCGAAAATTCGTGGGATTCATTGGGCGGGGGATTTGTTAGCTTTGGAATAATACAGCCACTCTCAACCATTAAGACTATCGTCGGAAGGATTTAATGATAATCCTTGAGAAAGATAAATGCTCTGGTGAACTCAATGCACAAGAAAATCAAGGCTGTTACTAGTATGATGCGCAAGGGAGATGATGAGAATTTTTATTTTAATTTTGGGGGAATCGACATATCAATTTCAATAACTCAGGAATTATCAGTCAAAGTCACACAAGATCTCGGTTACTTGTTGTTTAAAGTTGAATTAAAATGTTTGATAACAATACTGGAAACATATTGGAAATAAAAGTTTTAATTTTATTCTAAAGATTATTATGCGTTTCATTTTCCTTTCAGTATACATATTGGTTTAATACAAGAAACAATAAATGTCAAAATAAGCGAATCGAGCAAACGATTTTGCATTTGTCACTCCTTAGGAAACACCCAATTTGTAACATGCCTTGTTGAAAGTGCAACACATACTGTGAAATTCATAATTTTCATGGGGGTTCAATTGTCGTTGTTCTCATGGTATGAAGAGACCCAAGAATTCATGACCACCAGGACATACTTCTGAACATTTCTTCAACTACGAAATCAAATCCCCATGAGGCAATACATTTTCCTCAAATCACGAAAATTTGACCCCTTGAAAATATGTGATTTTACAGTAACTTAAATCACGCCATTCAGTGGCCTATTGTCATATAAATAGATAAAATAACATGAGGCATTAATGTTATGTCACAAAAAAAGAAATGAGAACTTTTATATATTGTACGAAACTTCAAAATCGTATATTACCACATTTTGTTTGCCTACTTCAGTGAATATCAATCCTTGGTATTTAATAAAAATAAGAACCAATGACTCAAAAGTACATGTATATACTTGGAAGCAAGCCGTTTTCTTGAAGTGAATTGATCTCTTTTAAGGATGTGAAAAAGGAAGGTAATCTATGTATTTGCATATGTATTTTTTAGAAATGAGTTCCCCGCGTGGCGCAGTTGTAAGAGCGTCTGCCCTAGAGTCGCAAAGTAAGGAGTTGATCCTTTCGTCCCAGGTTCTAATCCCACTGTGGGACGTGAAGACCTGTCCTTCGTATGAGACCGTATAAACCAAGGTCCCGTGTCGCAGTAGGTACTGGCACGAAAAAGATCCCCCTTTCCTCAATGGCACTAAGTGTCGAGTATAAGACATTATTTGCAGCTCTTTACTGGCAAGTGGCGGCGTCTCAATATTAGTGAAAAATTCACGTTAATAATGTACAATCAATCAATCTTTTAAAAAATATTTGGAACAGAAATCTACATACACGAAGAATTACCATAATGATAGAAATTTCTTTGAAATGTTCTGTTCTTAGGATGTGGTTTAGATTGCTTATAATTTCAAATTAATCATAGATTGTTTTAATCCTGGTTTAAAACTAGTTCCTTTGTGAAATATGATATGTGAAATGCGTAAAACTTTGAAACTTACTTGTAATGAAACTTTCTGACGGTTTAATTAAATTTACCTTCAAAATAGGAGAGAAAAATTCATCAGCAAATTCTCCTTCCCAGCAACTTCTGTCCTTTTTGTTTTCCAGAGCACTTAAACAACTCTGTAAATGTTGGCTTTTGCCTTTTGAAATAAAAGGGTCATACTTTTATCAGGTGTAGTACATGCAATACATTTGAAAAGCAAAATTTTAAAAAATGAACGTAATTGCTTTTCAGCCATTTTTTTTAAAGAAAGATTTACGAATACGAATTGCATCTGTATACAAACTTTCATGCTTTTCTGTAAAACTTGTACATATTCTGTGCAACAGAAGGTACACATCATCTTCGCTACTTCCAGTAGCTTTCTGTATTATCGTCAAGTCTTTTTTGATGTGGTCCATTATAAAGGGAAGAACGGCAGTTACTTCTATCCTTGGTTTAATGATAGCATTAACAGCCTGAAAATTTATAATATTTTTTTGCTTTAATTTTACAGTGCTGCTGTGCGTATGAACTTTTCCTATAAATTTCAAAGAAAAATTCAGTTTATAAATGTTGGTTTGAGTTAAAGGCAATTTCAAGAATAAAAACAAAATTACTTTTCCGACATATTATTATGCTTTTACCTCTTAATCTGATTCAGAAGAATTTTAAAGAATTGTAAGGAAACATGTTGACATTTCGTTTATTGGGGTCCAAAGAGAAATTTGGTATGAAAATGTGCATATTCACGGTCTATTTTTATTTAGGGGTGTCCTATTTTGTCTTCCTTGATCGATTTTCACAAGATAGAAAGCCAACCATGCTATATTTTTTAACCATTTTGTTTTGTTTAGAATAAGTTTTATGTTTGAATAGCATGTAACATGGTACCCTTAAAACGTTACAAAATGTGTATATATGGTCCATGGATAATTTTTTTTTTCAAATAATCAAAATTATTTACTTAAGAAACGTATAATGTTTTGAAGGTTTACATATTTATGAGAAGTAAAGAATTATTAATTCTATCGGAAAGTTTTATGAAATCTGTTTTAATGATATGTGTCATGCTGTCTCGTCAATACGGTTTTAAATCGCTTTTACCCTATGTATACTCTCTGAATGTCTATACACCTGATAATTCAATATACAAGAAAAATATGCTTTCAATTTGTGATACTATTGGAAACTTAATTCCTGTGGTTTTTAAAAATATAAAATGTGTTGATTTTCATGTGTATTGCACCTTGTAATCTTAAGGTTTATTTCTCGGACATCTGTTTTGTAAATCTTTCATATGTATACAAAATATTTAAAATCGTACATGTAATAACATTTTGATTTCTAAACCTGTTTCTAATTGTCTTTGTAAAAGATGCACATGTATTATTCGGTTTTTTTTTTATTGATAATTTTTAAAAGTTCTTTCCAAAAGGATTATATACAAATAGATTCACCATCATCGAATATCTTATACACTGAATTTACGACGGATTTGTTAGTGATTACCGATCATGACCATGAGCACACGGCGGGTGTGACCGGTCGGCAGGGGATGTGCCCTCCTTCCTGGCACCAGGTCCCATCGCTAATGGTTTGGAAGTCCGTGTTAGCTCTGCTCCTTTTTTGTATTATGAATTTTTGATCTTGAATACTGATTTTGATCTCCATATGTTTTATTATACAAATAACTGATGAGGTGCCTCAATAATTCAATTGCAAGAAAAAATTATGTTTTATTTAGGTACGTATCGTCTGGCCTTTACTGGTAAAATTTTTAGAAAACATAATTCTTGCTGGAAACTTTCTAAGTAAATGGTATATTATATAATTAAAACAATCAATAATCTTGCAATTATCAGTTTAGAAATATTTTGGATACAACTTAAATATGAAAATACTTTTCCATGAAGGATATGGAGATAACGAACAGTATTCAATCTCAACGTCCATTAAACAATATACAAAATAAGAGCAGAGCAACACGGACCTCCGAAACATCAGAGGTGGGATCAGGTGCCATGGAGGAGTGAGCATCCCCTGCCGACCGGTCACACCCGCCGTGTGCTCGTTGCCATGATCAGGAAATAACGGAAAAAATCCGTCGTCAATTTAGTGTATAAATAATGGACTAACAATTGGTATGAAAAACGTCAGTCAGCATTTGACTCAATGATAAATTGTATTTGCTGACAAGGTCATTGTATCGACCATAGAATTTACGAAATGATGACTTTAAACGAGACTGTTGATATTCTTGTTTCATCAACTTGCTTGTCAATAATATACCTCGTTTAGGAAATTGTTCATACGTAGAGCACGCTCTTGCGTATCGAATCAACTGAGATATATATACTCCGTATGCAGGTGATGAAGGTATATTGCTGCATAAGTAAGGGAAGTTGACGATAGAAAAGTTAAAGTCATCACGTTTATCACATAGCTTGGTTGTTAGATTACCATTAGTGTCTTTTTCAAGTAAAATATCCAAGTATGAAGCAGAAGTGTCGGATTCTGGGGTATCTTTTATCTCAAGTTCACCAGGATATATCGTATCGACGTAGGAATGGAAATTATCATTATTAATTGACAATACGTCGTCGATATATCTAAATGTCGAGTTGAAGGCCACAGCAAGTGTTTTCTTCTTTTTCACGCATAAGATTTTGCATAAATTCTGCTTCATATGAATATAAAAATAAGCTAATAACGGAGCGCAATTTGTACCCATGGGAATTCCAATAGATTGTTGGAATACCTGGTCTCCAAAAACCACATAGATATTGTCAATCAGAAACTCAAGCATCTTCTTGATGTCCATATTTTTTTTACCTCTGGAGTATGACTTGATGCTATGTAGAGAGATGAATGCAAAATAAATCGAAGAATAGAACAGTTCACAGACGATAGCTCACGCTGAGCTGTAGGTACATCTTCTCTTGATTCAGCTCGTCCAAAAATATGTCCCATATATTGTTCGTCAAATCTGAAAATTGATTTGGTAAATTATCGAGAGGAAAAGCTTGAATGATGAATGAATGATTATAACCTTATTGTTGCTTGTACGTTGATAGCGAATTTTTAGCTCTACTGGTCAGAGACCAGAAGAACTTTTGCGATAATAATGCGTCCGTCGTCCGTCCGTCTGTCTGTCTGCCTGTCCGTCTGTAAACAATTTTTTTCAAAATTCTCCTCCTCCTACAATTCTGGTCTGATTACAATATAACTTGGCACACAAGTAGACAACACTAAGATATATAATTCTGTGTATCGGGTTTTGATTTCGATGAACGATGTTGCTGTGGTCACTAAAAAATAGAAATTTCTGTGAAATTCTTTCAAATTGTTACTCTTCCTACAGTTTTGGTTTTATTTCAATATAACTTGGCACACAAATAGACTACACTAAGATATATAATTCTATTTATCGGGTTTTGATTTCGATGAACGATCTTGCCATGGTTACTAAAAACAGAAATGTTTGTGAAATTCCTTTAAAACGCTACTTCTTCAGTTTTGGTCTGATGGCAATGGCTTCTTTTCACATCTTTTGTTATAAGTACAAACCAGTAGAGCTAAAGTCTCGACAGAGAGTTCTGGTTTAAATTGCGTCTCCATATGAGTAAAATTTCTTTAAAATACATTTAAAATGCTACTCCTCTTAGAGTTTTAGTTTAAAATCAATATAACTTGGCACACAAACACAAAGATACATAATTCTGTATACCGTTGTTTGATTTCAATGAATGGTGTTGCCATGGTTACTGTACCAAAAATAGTAATTTCTGTGAAATACTTTCAAAAAGCTACCACAAATACAGTTTTAGTCTGAATATTATACAATTCATCATGCAAAAAGACTACATTGAGATACATAATTATCAGTGCAACGATTAATCGAAGAGTAATATATTAAAAGTTTGTTTTTGAAAAAAAATAGGCCAAATTAGATGTATTTGGATTGCAAAGAAATCCATTTAAGCTTTGCAGTTCGCACGAATCAAATAACAAATACATGTGCGATATTTGCTTGATAAAAGGCATCTTTTAACAAATTTAACCTTTTGAATAGAATTTTTATTATTTTTTAAAATAAATATACTTACTCTTGTACATCAATTTTTACATTGCCTTCTTCCAATTCGTTGTAGGCTTTCCCTCCAATCTTTGCACCACATTCGGGACAAGTTGTCTGACCAAAAACTGGATTTCCACACTAGGAAGAAAAACAGGTTATGTAACATATCGCTGATATATATATATATATATATATATATATATATATATATATATATATATATATATATATATATATATATATATATATATATATATATATATTTATTTATTTATTTATATAAAGCACTGTCCCTTCCTCAGGACAAAGAAAAAAGTTAAAAAGTCATAAAAACAAAGGAAAAAGAGAAACAAAAACAACTAGCACTGCTACTAAACACTATATATTTACATACTTAGTTACATTTTGAATTGGAAATTTTTAAGAACACTATTAAAGAAAGAAATCTGTCTCCTACCAGTACCAGAACAATACGGAAGCCAAATAGTGCAAACCAAAAATAACTAAAGAAAAACGAAATAAATAAAATACAGAAAACCTAAATTATTAAATTAAAAAAATGAAATTATTATAAAAAGAAAAACGAAATTATCAAATAAAGAAATACGAAAGTATTAAATAAAGAAAAGCGAAATCAATAAATAAAGAGAAACAAAATCAATATATAAAGAAAAACGAAATTATTAAATAAAGAAAAAAGAAATTTATATATATATAAAAAACGAAATTATTAGATAAAGGAAAACGAATTTATGAAATAAATCATTTCGTTTTTCTTCATTTAAGAATTTCGTTTTTCTTTACATATTAATTTCGTTTTTCAAGTAGAAAACTGAAACTAAAATACGGAATTTACAGATGTGCAGGGTAAGGGCCTGAATCCATAAATCATTAGCGCACTTGTCTGATAAACCTGATTTTGTTTCGACAATAAACGAGTGTGGTGTTTGCCTTTACACTCACCTCCTCCCATATCAAATACATAACTATTATAATACATGAATGGGGGAGAATTTAACCCATGGTATCTAATAGTAGTATGCTTAGATTTATGTTTTCATCTTAAATTAACATGATTAATGTGAACTTCGACCAGTCTGATAATTTGGACAGTAACTCGGTGAGATATTGACGTTAACAAATGGTTAACATTATTTAGCTTTCTTAAAGGCCGGATCTGACCTAGATAAATATCCACACGGACAGCAATTAAGCATATTAGGGAGCTGGCCACACCTCCCATCTGATAAGACTGCAGAGTTATGCTATTAATAGATAGCAGCTTGCTACTTACACGTGCTTAAAATAAGACAACAAAGATTGTGCAAATATACATAGATATTTTAATTATTTCTACGTTTAGAAAAGACATGTTTTATGTAACGCCACCAAATGTTTTTCCTGAACTGAAATTTTTGTTTTTTATAGTTCTTTTTCCCAAGTTGCTTACGTGGGGTTTTAGGATTACGTGTGTAAGTGATAGAAGTAATGTCTCTACCCACATTTTCATTCCAGTGACACGTACCAAGGAATGCTCGCACTTTATACTGTTCACTTCCAAAAGCAATCCTTTTATCCTCATATATATTTAAAGTGTTATTAAAACTCTCAACAAAATAAGTATCACGTCCTAATCGAAAATCATCCGGATTTTTATAGATCACTGAATTGATTATAACACCTTTTAATAGTTTTTCTGCAACAGGGTTTTGAATCACCACTCGGGAAGATTCGTAGTTTGGATCCACTTTACATCTTGAGGAAGAATGACATCTTTCATGGTTGTTTTTATAGTGATCTATGATATTGTCTAACATCTCTCTGAGCGTACCCGAGTCTCCACCACAGTGTTTGATGGCCCAGTAGAAATGTGTAGAAACGGCATCCGGTTTGTCGTAAAGTTCCTCGGACCACGTTTTACCTTCTCTGTACCGTGGTCTTCTTGAAATGGTGGACATGGCCTTCTTAATATTTTTTATGCCATGCCAAATGTCGTTTTGGTTGCAGGTAAATCCATTTTCACGTTCCCTGACTAGTTTGTTAATTGACATATTTCTGTCATGCGTGTGGACGTTGACAGAAACTTGTTTGCTGTCAAGATCCTCGTAAATTTTTTCAGTTCCAATTTTTTCATGTCTCTGGGTAACTGGATCATCAGTGGTCGCAACATGCACACAGTTGAGAACTTTATGCGTTTTTTCTCCTATTGCTACCACACTGGTGTCCTGGGCATTTTTCCGCCACCCATGCCTTGCGTCAGTTATGATGTCAATGCCGTCTAAATTGTCATATAGTCCCACTTCCTCTAGTAAAGCGGTGTGAATAGAGTCTTCGTACTCTTGCTGGACAAATGTCTTGTACATTTTAAAAAACGAATTCCGTTTTTCTACAGAAAGAACACCGATTCCTGCTTCTCTGCAAAATCTAGAATAACAGGATGGCAGCATTCCACTACACAAGAAAGCATGATTAATTCTTTCATTGATAAGATACTTTCCGTTCGGAAGGTATGGTGAAGATGCCCAAATATACCTGTGTTTAGGACGATCGGTTCTCGAACAACACAGTTTCAAAGAAGTGACATGTCCCCGTTTTGTTGCCTTTTTTACCTCCAATTTTCCTCCACAATGTTTCCCATGTACAGCAGCTACATCCATGAGTTTTTTCACAGAAGGCAGCGATGTCACAAAGAAGTCCTGGTTCACCTGACTTTTCTTAACATTAATATAAGTTCCAGGTGTTTTGGGATGATCGTCGTTGGCTACTGACTTCTTCCAGGTAGACAGCAAATTTTCAATGATGTCGGCATTGTTGACAGGTCTACCCAGTTGTTTGACTAACATTTCCCTGACTTCCTAAAGACTTTGCATAATATTAATTTTCTTGTCTTCATTAGCTGGTATTTCTAACTTAAAAGTTGGAGGACGCTTTCGTTTGTTTTCAGCCATGATATAAATAGTTTCCCAGTATTAATAAAGCTTAGTTAATGACGATTATTCTTTGAATTACTCCTGCTTGTATCTTATATAATATATAATATACATTATCTATACTAAAGGGGGTCATATTTCAGTGGACTGTACCATTTTTTAACAAGTTGTTATCTAATAAAGAAAACATTGACAACTTTGTGAATAATAATTAACGCTTTTAAAATTTATTAGCACTTTACTAATTAAAAAGAAGATTTTATAAATTTTGTGGGAATAGTTTTATTTACATTAATGACAGAATAATAACAACGTGGTTGCCCCCACTACCCCTGTTTAGGTTTCAGATGGAATTGACCAACTTCCACAGACACATGGAGGGACCTCCCGCCAAATGTCAATAAATCAGCCTAGCTGTGATACAGAGCAGGATAAGAAGGCTCAGTGGGGAACATCCATAAAACATGTGCATGAGAGAAATACAAGCAGTATCCCAAATATATACATATGTATAATTTATTGAATTCATCATCTACTTTTATAATATCCAGTTTTATCAATAAATAAGAAATTATAGTTAATTATAGTAAATTAAATGAAATCCTGAGTCCCCTAATAGACCTCTCCCCTGCAAAACTTCCCTCCAAAACAAAACGCGGTCTCAATTTAGCAAAATGGAGGAACAAGAAGAGAAAAGTGTTATTTTATTGAGAGTAAATTCAGAACAAAGGGAAGCCATTATACAATTCTTTAATTTTAATAACTGGGATTTAGATGAGATGAATGGAGAAACTGATAACAATGAGGAGGAGGGCGTGAACTTTGAAAGGACATACAACATCCCGCAAAATGAAGACTGTGAAGAATGTCAAAATTGTTTATGTAAACCATGCATAACTGATGAACGAAATATACAAATGTGGTGGGCATCGGAACCTGTGCCACCAAACACACGGAACAGTTCCCTTAGAAAAGAAAGGTACAAATTCTTTTGGACTATGCTTTTCCATAGAGGTGTGTTTTTGGATGAGAGATATATAGCTAGGAAAAGAACTGCTTTACTCAACGATCCAAGATTACGAAACACTGTGTGCCATCGTCGAGATATTTTACCAGAATGTGTATTAGAACTTGTAAGGTATTGGTTTCCTAATCCAAAAAATAAGCCATACATGGGGCATCGTTGGAACTAAAAGAAAAAAAATGTCCAAGATCTCTTTTTAAATAGTGTGACTTAATAATTGTGATATTTTCTTTTATTTTGTTTTCCATTTTTTATTTGATTGTTTACTGGGTCTAACCTTCTGGCAGCCACAGACACGTGTTCACGCTGATAATCCTTGTTATCTCGCCGATGTGATGCTTCACTAAGTGACTGAAACAGCATGACTGACCCAAAGTGATAATTGTTTACACTATCTATGATCTAATCACGGGCTTTGATTCTAATTTATTACTCGAGGAAAGGATAATAAAAAGTATTGAGGATTATTTTCGGAGTATCTTTGTCTTTCTTTTGAGGTAAGAATATGGCGGCCATTTTAGCATGCGTCAATAGCGACGAGCATTTCCGGTGTAAATGTAAACATTCAGCAGCTGTCCATCAAACTCCAAAGAAATTTGAAATTTCGATCGCCTCAGAATTTTAAATGAATATTATAGACTGTATTAATTTTTTTACACTGTATTTTAATCATCCAAACACATCTGATAACTTAGTTAGATGACTCAACAACTTTCGGAAGGTGTATATTGACGGTATAGATATAATTTCAAAAAAATCTCCTGCGAAGTGAAGAGTGGCAAGAAAGTTGAAATTTCCTCCATTTTTCTCATTGGCTGCTATTTATACCCCAGACCCGCACTTTAAAACCTATGTTCGAAAGGTCTAATGATCAGCATATAATGAAACTGGACAGGAAACATAAATGAGATTATCCAAATAAATTGCTCAAATATTTAAGATAAACATGAATGTAAAGATTCCGTTGTTTATAACAGTGTAACATTAAGGAACTTCCAATGGCTCATTATTCAATTATCGCACAATAAATGCTTTAGGAAATGCTGTAAAATAATAAGTTACCGCTCGGACTTCAAGGGTTTGTTTGATATTATAAAAAAATGTTTAAAGAGAAGAAGTGCAAAAATTAAAACAAGTCAAAGTGGTTATAATACGTTAATTTTAATTACTGTTTTCTATATTAGAAATAAAGCAAAACCCTTCTGATTCTTGGTCTTTTTATCAAAGCATAATGAGAAGTGATGTACTGGCTACTAGTACTTGTTTTCACTTATTATAAACTCTCAAACTGTCAAACTCTCAATCTGTACTATTTATAAGTCAGTGATACTAACTACTATATAGTACTTGTTCTCACATAACTCTCAATCTGTGTATTTAAATGTACAAGTCGGTGATATTTGTGAACAAATGATGCACACACTTGCACAAAACAAATCCCACAAAGTAATCAAATCATTTTTCTCTTTATAGTTTCAACAACCTATGATTTATGGGTACACAGATAGGATGCTAGGTTAAGTTCGAGGGAATTCAGTAATACGATTTGCAAGGTCATGACCTTCTAGCGGTTTATGAGCTCTATTGGAATGTCATTAATTTTATACAAGCAGGATTCGACACAGCAACAATTTCCCATAAACAAAATTGAAAAGTTTATGAATCCTTTACAGAAATGCATCCGTAAATAACACTTGTTTATTGTCAAAACAAAATCAGATCTATCAGACGCGTGCGCTAATGATTTATGGGTTCAGGCCCTTACCATGCACATCTATAAATTCCGTATTTTAGTTTCAGTTTTCTACTTGAAAAACGAAATTAATATATAAAGAAAAACGAACTTAATACTGTTTATAAAGAAAAAAGAAATGATTTATTTAATAATTTCGTTATTCTTTATTTAATGATTTCGTTTTTCTTTATTTAATGATTTCGTTTTTCTTTATATATTAATTTCGTTTTTTTTATTTAAAATTTTTGTTTTTCTATATTTAATAACTTCGTTTTTTCTTTATTTATTTTTTGTCTGCATTATCAGGCTCATATAGAACAGCACGTTAGACCGCTTGGCTATCTAACTTTCGATGCCGATGGAATTCTCACAGCGCTTCCCTGCACTACACGGTCATTGAGAATAGAAGTGAGATACAGTTATTTGGACACTAGTTTTATTGGAGGATCTTTACCAATTTATATAAATGAACACACCCTTGACATCTCTCACTTTCTTTCGAAATCAAAAATAAATAAATGAAGATTCACAAGCATTTAAAAAAAAATGGAAATTGCATTCTCAATTTTTTTTCTTTATTCAAAGCAGCGTCGTGGGAAATAAAGTTTAAAATATCTTCATAAGGACAAATGATTATATGGCTTAGTAGTAAAGGTAATATACATCCAAGTACAAAAACAATACTGAAGAAAACATTGAATTTGTTTTGTGCTTTAGTATTTGCTTCTTGAAGTGTTAAGAATAGTGTCAAAAACTTTATGCTAATGGAGTATTTTCTCATAATCATCTGTTTTTTTCTTTTTCTGTGTTTCTAGCTTATAGATAAAAACATACACATATTTATAATCACACGCCCTCTCTCTGCTTTACACACACACACACACACACACACACAAACCCATTCTCCCTCACACCCTCTCATACACACCCTTACACCTCCCTAAAACACATACACGCACCCTCTCTCTCCCGCACACACACACACACCCTCTCTCAGACACACTCACACCTTCACACACACATACGCCCTCCCTCACACAAAAATGTTGCATAAATGTTAATGTGTATAAGAAAATATCTAATTAGTTTATTTAACTTTTTCAGAATAACATTTAAACTCCTGTATCTAGTCATCATAATGCATTATTTAAACTCGGAAGTTTAATACATTAAATTTAGTCATCATATAATTATTTGTTTTCCGGTTGGCAGGGGATGCTCACACCTCCATGGTACCTGATCCCACCTCTGATGTTTTGGGTGTCCATGTTTGCTCTGCTCTTATTTTGTATTGTTCGATGTTCTTTTGAGCTTGAATACTGTTTGTTATCTCCATATATTTCATGTATAAAATCGTTATAGAACAACATATGAAGAACTCTATTTCTCTGTCTGTATTGGCTATAAAATAAGTATGAGTGAGTTTTATGTGAGGCATGTTAATAAATTTCGGGTTATCATAGATACTTACATTTCCAACAAGATAAACATGTCCATTTGGGCATTCTGAAATATTTGATAAAAACGTTGAAAACTGTTCTTAGATTAAAAATAAATTCTTTCAATGATGCTTTTTCACTAATCATTATTATAGTTCTGTTAAAGATTACTTTCAAGAAAATATTTTGTCATTAAAACATGTTCTAAGCAATCACTTTCAGTTAAAAATGAAAATAAAAATAGGATTCTTATTACAATCGTGTAGGGGTGGATACATGTACGTCCTGATTTTTGCTGATCTTAAAATAATTTAATTTTGATTGAATAAAAATTTGATTTTATATTGTATTTTACATAAGCAAGGCATATACTGCCTGACCGATATATTTGCCTGTGTCACAATGACTTGAGTCACAAAACGTTACATTTACAAGTACAATTTGAAGGCATTTTAGAGAGTAAAAATGTCTTGTTTTCTTTACTTAATTATTGAAAAATTAGATTAAAAGGAATGAATTTGAATAGCTACCCGATTTAAACTGGTATTACCTGTGCAGGAGCAGTTTATGTTTTTTTTAATGCCGCTTCAATAAAATTTTCCAATCTTTTTAGAGAGGAAGAAGATAAATTTCATTTATTTCTAAAGTTGATTTCAATGAAAAATGAAGAAAAGCATTTAAATTCTTTAAAAAAATTTTACCATCTTGGAGAAAGAAAAATGTTGCATAAATTTTCTCAGGAAGTTGTAGTTTTTATTTTCAATTGGCCTATTATTTAAAATATTTCACAATGACTTCATGTTTGAGGTTACATTTAAAATATATTCAAATTCTATTTAAAATTTTTGATTCAATTTAAATAATTTTTAATAAACAAGGTTTATAACGCGTTAACGTCCCTTATTTATCCAGGTTTTACAGTATAACTTCGGTAGCTATGAAATTAATTCCTTAATTAATTCTATAGCTTAAGGGTTTTATTTTTTACATGAATTCAAATTGATATTTATGAAATGCTTTATTTTCACATAATATATATATATATATATATATATATATATATATATATATATATATATATATATATATATATATATATATATATATATATATATATATATATTGTAATTGCTTCCTAAATTTACTAAAAATTGGAAAGTTCCCATAATCTGTTTTATTCGCAAGAGCTGCACGAATTTCATCCAAATCCACTGCATCCATGGTGGGAAGGAAACATTTCTTAAAAGAAAATAAAATATATATATATATCGTGATTGCAGTATAAATCATAATTATTATCAAAGTTTAATTATCAGACGTTTCACTCATGAAAATCAGAAATAAAGTTTTGTATTTGAACCGTATCTTTTATATATTTGAACACTTTGAAATTCTAACTTTGCATTTCTTATTTTATCCCTAATAGCAACAGATATAATGAAATCGAATTCATAACAAATATAAAGCAGTATATTTAGACATAATAATTCACATAATTTATGGATTAGAAACCTAAAAATGGTTTTCAAAGAATCAAACAGTTTTTAAGCAAACAATGGGAAAGATTTTTTTAATTACTACATACATGTAATTTCTGATATAACAATTTAATGCTAAATAATGTTCAATTTAAGAGACATATTAGAATTTTTGTTTATTTTAGCTTGGTTAAAAATATTGATACCTGTAAGGTATTGGCCTTTTCGATAATTGTTACGAATGGCTCCAACAGAGTTCCTTCACACGATCCTTTCGTGATTGAAAAGAAAACATGATAAAGTAGGGAAACAATGTCCTGGTCTGCAACAGAGGTGCCCTCCTTGATACACATCGCAGATTCTTTTGCCCAAAGGGTGTTACATGCTAGTTTTGCAACTACGGGTTTCTGTTAAATAAAAAAGATATTGAATTACAAATGGGCATCAGACTAATTATATGAGCCGTCCCATGCGAAAAGGGCCCTTATGTACTTTGACGTCATAATGAGAAAAACGACGATAAAGACAACGTCATAATATGCAAGTTGCAAGTGAGACATTTCTCACCTTTGTAATATGAACGTTATCAATTTTTTTTTTCATTATTAAGTATACGATCTAAAGCCATTAAAATATTTTTAAATTAAAGGAATATCTCTTTTTAGCACAGAGCTTAGTTTCACTTGGACATTTCCAATAATGAACATAAATTTTGCTGAAAGATGATACCTATTCCGATCATTTGATATTTTTTTATATCCCATGTTTACGTATTGATAGAGGTTGTGCCTGCATGTAATTCCGCATTTGTTATGTACACATCATTTTGAATGCTAAAACATCATACCCAAAGTGAAAATTTTACAATAGAAATTCTTTTACCACAATTAAAGTTCATACAGGTTAACGTTTGTTCACATTCACGATTAAAATTTTGCTGTGGTCTAGCGAGGCCAAGGAATTTGAAAAAGTTTAATGTCAGATCAATTCTTCGTAAAGCAGATGCATAACAAGGTAAACATCTGAATTTTGTAACAAGATTTTACAACGCGAACTGAGATCTATATATATTGTCTGTATAAACATCATAAATGACGATTTGCCTCCGTCACAGCCATAATGACACGAGTCAATTCTATTTAAGGACAGACAAGACGTTCCTTAATAATAGATAAAATTTTCCAAAATTCTGTCATTGAAGTATTGCTACTTAAACATGTTTACTTACAAAAAATTGAAGTACCTTACCAGGCATTTCTGCAAGATACCAGGGGTAGTTTTTCTTATATAATTATTTGGGGAAGAAAAATAATTTTCCAATTTCAAATATTTAAGTGTTGGGATTTTTCAAAAACGTTTAGAAACTGGTTTAGAAATCAGAATGTTTTTAAAGTTTTGAATGTTTTTCATATATTACGAAGATATACAAAACAGATTTGGAGGAACGTTTCGTCTGTCCTTATTTACAGAAATATTTGACATTAAAGACATATTGTGTAATTTATTTAATGTTTAGGGGAGAGTCGGGAAAATAAATGAAAAAATCTTTGAGCCCCCCCCCCCCCAAAGAATTAATACTTCAAATTAAAAAAAAAGGCCATATAATTTTTTTTTAATGGGGACGTTGATGCTATTAAAGGGGGCTGTGGCAAATAATGGTTCTTTAGAAAACATCTTCAGACTAATTTAACAAATGTTACATTTGGAAGTAATTTCACATTATGTACATGCCTGCTTCTACATCACAATTAATTTAATATTTTTTAGAACAAAAATAATATCCTGGAAAATTTATCTGAGAGATTGAACACAATATCGTTTGAATATTTTTTTTTTCATTTTTCACAAAAATGCTTACACAGTTTATTTGAAATAAATTCCAGTCGGTTTAACAAGTAGTATATACAAATGCATGGAAATTTCAAAAATGTAGTGGTAATGAGCAAATACAGCAGTGATGTTCATTAATGTCGGCGATACCACCAGAGATGACTCACTCGATATAATATACATGTCATGGGCTACGGAAGGAAATTGAAAGGTCTAATCGAAAGTGAGGGGCTAAACCAAAAAAAAGGTAAATCCCAATTTTCAATGCCTATATAATTTTTTTTGCAAAAAAAGTGGGGGGGGGGGTCAGCCCCCTAACCTCCCTCCCCGTTCCGACGCCTATGCATGTAGACAAAAGATTATTCATTTTCTTTAATCACAGTTTAGCTCACGCAGAGATATAACAATTTAGACTTTTAAGCAGTCTGAAATGGCTATTTTAAGCTGGTGTCCTCAAATGTTTTAAGTAAATTTTAGATAAATACGGCATGCACAAATCAGAAAGTCGCTATAAAAAGACAAGGATATGAGAGATTTAGTACGATACAAAATACAGTTGTACTGATTATGTTAATTTTCTTTCATTTTTTATCTTAATTCGAATTTGTTTCAAAGTACATGTATCTTTTTTTAAATTTAAAATAATTATTTATTTACTCATTTATTTTAGCAGAATGATGTGTATGAGATAATGTTTTTAGGGCATACATGGAAATTACGTCTCTCCCTTTTTTCCAAAATTGATGTGGACGTTTGTGCGTAAAAACGTACGCCTGACTACGCCCGTGTCAAAAGGGTTCAAACTAAATTAGGCGGAAAGAAGGGGGACTCTTGATGAATCATGGACTTTTAAACTTCAAAATATATTATGAACTCATTATGATGGTCCGAGGATAAGATGATAATTTATCAAATATTACATCTTTAATTCCCGATAGATTGCATGTTTCTGCAAGACATATACCCCAAAGAAGCGTCTTGAATGAAATTTAGTTGTTTACCGAATATACTCAATTATAAGTCGGTTCGCTAATAATTATAGTTCCAATTCAGATAATTTGGGAGGAATCTGATTTTGACGCGCTCATAATTGCAGTTTTAAATTTTGCTGAATATTCAAGCTGAAATTGATGAAAAAATGTTCAAATACTCGGTACAAATATTGTGACGGATGGGGCCGACAATATTTAAGGGAATTAATAACATGCAGAATATCAAAAGAAACATACATAAAATGTGACCAGAAGGATTTTCTTGGCATATATTACATGTTTTATCTGCATCATTTTTTTCAGTGTATGACAATCAATATTGGTATGTTTAGTAAGTGAGATCTGTTGTGTCATTGTACCCAGACACAAAAGAATGAACAGGGATCCCCCCCCATCACGACCCTTTGTTTAACTTGTAAGGAAAAATAAAAATGGATTATTAATCAAAGGCGGGTCCAGGATCGGGCGCGCCCCCCCCCCCCACAATTTCAATTTTTCGTATGTAAAACTTTTCTGTCCATTGTCCTTATATCACGGAAAAAACATCTTTTATTTGTAAAAGAAAAATTGTCACCTTCCGGTAGTTTTGCCCCTAAACCCCCACACAAAACCCCCACAACGGCCTTTCCTTAGACCCATTTGGGACTTCGGTGCAGCCGCAGACCACCTGCCTTCTGCTGCGCCCCCTTTACAAAATTCCTGGATTCGCCACCCTTACTCTAGAAGCAATCCTTCATATATAAGTTTAAATCACAAAATTAAAAAAAATCATACTGATTAGACCATATTAAAAAAATTCCTAGATTCTCATCTGAATTTTTGAAAAAAAAAATCGAGGTGAGAGGCGGCTAATACTTTATATTTTTTATACTTTGCAGATTTTTTTATTGACCTGGTCAATCGGTGCAGATTTCGTAGAAAATCCGAATAAAAGTCATAGTAGGGGTCAATTTATTTCTTACTTCACATAATCACCAATCTTTCAATGACCCAGTTGTAAATGCATTAATTCCGATATTCGCGGGATTTGAAACAAGAGTTGAGTTGGGTAGTTGAATACCGATCCCGATCATTATTAAGAAAAATGGAAGTAAAAAATCAAGGCGGGAGTAAAAAAAAAAACTGGCTGGGAGGAGATGAGAATCTAGATATATTTTAATTTATAATGGCCTTATGAACCATTACTTGTACAATGAACAGCTATCGTATATAATAATATTATCCATTTTATCGTAATGGATTATTTTTTAAAGAAAATATTTTTATGTAAGTAAAATACGAGCATGTAAAATATGTATTGTATGCACAGGATGAAAAGCCAGGTTTCCCAAAATTGGAAACCCGATGGAAACATATGGGAATCGTGACATCAGTAGTTTCCATATAGTTTCCATTTTATGGAAACCACATAGTGGTTTCCACATAGATTCCCAACATGGAAACAATCAACCTGTGGTTTTCCGTAAGTTTCCCAAGATAGGAAACCATGGAAACATACCTCGGTGGTTTCCACATAGATTCCCGACATGGAAACAATCAACCTGTGGTTTCCTGTAAGTTTCCCTAGATAGGAAACCATGCCCCGGTGGTTTCCATGTAGATTCCCGATATGGAAACATCCAACCTGTGGTTTCCCGTAAGTTTCCCAAGATAGGAAACCATGTAAACATGCCTCAGTGGTTTCCATAAAGATTCCCGACATGGAAGCCACCAATGTGTAGTTTTCCCCATGTTTCCCAGGCAGGAAAACTGTGAAAGTATATCTCAATACTAACCCACCTACCTTTTATTTTACAAAAAGTTAAATATTTAATTATGTTACCATATTTTTACCAATTATAGAAATATTTCAAAAGTGTTTACATGCTGTATCAAAATAATTAACTTCAAACAATTAAAATAACTAGATGTGTATTTCTGTGTGATTAATTTAATATTTCAGCACGGTGAACGCAATTCCATTTTAATTTAATTTTATTTAACTGAATTTAATTTAATTTTGAATTTGATTTATCACATAAGTTTTGGTAAACTCGTATAGAATGCGTGAAGTGGAATAGAAAAAAGTAAGTGCATGCAGTTATGTAGAAATCAATCATTTCCGATCCCACTTTCTTAAAGCTGTCTATGATGAATGTTCCTTTGAAAAAATAGAAGAGCTAAGGAAGGGTACATTTACTGAAATTATTTACAGACAAGGTTTACTAAAAAGATCGATTAAAAGTAAATAAAGAAATATGTCAAGTTACGATTACTGATTAAGGACAGGTGAGGCGTTCCTCAATAAAATAATTTATTTTTTTTCCAATATTTTGCAATTGACATTGAAGAATTATTTTTACATAATTACATGTATTCACAAGACATCAAGGTACCTTACCAGGCATTTGTGTTAGATACCAGAGGTTGGCATTTCTTATATACCGGGGTAATCCGTCAGGAAAAAAATACTTCAGTTGGTTTGTCAAAATTACATTTTTAGTGTTTCAAGTTTTTAAATACAAGTTTAGAAAGTGGTAAAGATTTTGTTTTAATATGAATTAATATATTAATATAAACTGGTTAGATAAGAATCATTCATCGAATTGGCTGGGGGTTGAGTATTATCATACTAGTATTTTACTATTAATAGTGAATATTGTTTTTTTTTTAATTTATTAAATTATTAATTTTATTATTGGGAGTGGGTGGGTTGCTTTTTATTTTTTTCCATGAGATGCCCCCCCCCCAAAAAAAAACGCTTTTGTAAAAGTCACTATGGTCGGCCTGTGTAATGAGGGACACCTGTCCTCACGTGCCATTTCAGGTGGAGACACGTGTCGCGAAGACACCTGTCACTGTGTATTTTTTGTATATTCTATGTGAATTGAGACGGTTTTGTACCTAAAGGGAACAATGGGCTGTTGTCGAGCATGTACACACACAGTCTCCGACAGAAAATTCTTTTAAATTAAGATGATGATTCGTGTTTCTTTTATCATTTAAAAAATTGTATATTCCATAAATAAAGTTATACAAGAGAACATATTTATTAATATTAAAAAACCTACATTTAAGTTCGTTCAATGAAAGAACAAACTATTTAGAATTTTATTTCAATTTTCATTACTGATTTAAAATAAAACTATCCTCTTTAGAAATTAAATAATTTTCTATAGGTATATATATACTGAATAGATCTAAATTCTCGTCGTGTATAATTATATTAAATCAGAATGACGTAAATAGATCAATGTGAAATCAAAACTGTATTTAATATTGTTGATGGTTTTTTGTGTGAGATTTGTAATCTAACGTACTACAAAGACATTTATTAGATAAATGTTTATAATATAATTCATCACATAAAACGTTTTTTTTTTCTTTCCCTTTTTTTGTTTAAATATGTGTACGCAGATCTCCGTGTAGTAAACGCCTGCGTTTTTGCATGAAATTACAATGTAGGGTCCTAAATGTACATACATTATATTTAACAAACTTTAAAATTTTCAGCCCTTTTTTTCTCCAAAGGCCATTGCTCTAGATAAAGAAAAGTCTATAATATTTTGCATGATTTTGTTTTCCTTAAGAACAATGGCTTTTAAAGTAGTGCATGCTATAGCTAAGGCAATCTATTTAATAAAAGAATTAATTGTATAATTAATCCATTGTATAATTGTCACGATTGAATTTTTGTGCAGTTTTTGTTGATTTCATTCTATAAAGGTATGAAGTTTGTCTACTTCAACAAACATTTCTTTATCTATGTTGTACACTACAGCGGCGGATCATAATATTATGATCCGCCGCTGTACTTTATTTTTATTCGCCGACATGCTACTCTTTTAAAAAAAAACTTGCGTGACTAATAGACTCGATCTTCAGGCCTGTAGGAAAGTAATTTCAGTTAGAGTAATAAACTAACCGGGATTTTATTTTTACTAGCATACCTTACCAGATTTCTTAACGAAAAAAAAAAACATTAAAGAAATACAGGGCGGGACCAGATAAAGCTGTATGCATAAGTACAGTCCTGCACATCAACGAGTATAGATGACTTTCGACATAATCTTTCCTATGACTTCACTCATACCAATCACGAATAAAATACTGAATTAAAATACTGTTATATTTTCCTGCCTTTGATTAGATGTTAGTTTTATTCCACCTAGAGATATAACTCTCCTAAGAAAAAGGTTTTCAACATTCTGATTAATTTAACAATTTTACGTGTTAAAATGATGTGAGAAATTTTTTTAGCTAAAGGCCAAGGAGTTTAAAGTATAATGTACATGTAGCAATTAGAGAAAAGTTAGCAGGTCCACCAGTAATATTGATAGCAGGCTCAAAATGTAATTAAACCCCGAAAAGGAGGGAGTTCAATTAGTAATTTAACCCCCCCCCCCAAAAAAAAAAAAAAAAAACAATTTATTTGCAATGGATTATTAATCACCGAACTTTTCAATCATCACTATTGAAAAAAAAAAACTGTTCTTGATAATCATGTTATAATTATAGCTCATTTTCATGCCTTTTAGGATTCCTGTGGAAAGTTCACAATAAAAAAAATGTGCTTTTAAAAATTCAACATCTTTTGGTGTGACATTATAAATTCATAATCATCCATGTAACAGTTAAAAGAAGCGGGGAGAGGGGGTTACTTTCAACAAGGACGGCCACTACCAACAACCAAGCCCCGAAACCCATATCCCGAAGGCAAATAAGTTGAGGTGTCAAGCAAGAAACATTTTTTTTTCTGCTCTTGCCTCATGTATTTAACCGCTTTTTTTTCTAAATATACTAGGCCTACACATCATATATATCAGCAAAAATATTTAGGAGCCCCTCTTTTTATTCAATGAAAAGGGGAAAACTTAATTAAATTCTAATAGAAGATCTCTTAATCACATTTAATCATAGTGAATGTAAACAGTTTATATTTCCCATCCTGCGTCGCTCTGTAGGCGCTTTATTTCATTGGTCAATTTCCCGAGGCGCCATTTTTGGAGGATCGAGAAGGACGAAGAAAAAGGTGTAAGCAGCTGGTAAATGTGAAAAGTTAAGATGGTTTCACCACCCAGTGTCTTTAAGACTGTGATAAATGCAATGGCCAACGATGAAGGATTAGTGTACGTATATTTTTGTTAACTTTTTACGGTAAATAGTTGTAATATTTGGCAACAACAAATCTTCACTATCGGAGACAACTTTTGTTCTGACGCCATTTTGAAAAGTTGGATACCTAAGTTTTAAATTGTTAAGTGTATATATTGCAGAGAGAAAGAGAGAGAGAGAGAGAGAGAGAGAGAGAGAGAGAGAGATTTGAGACAGTGATAAAGCGTAAGTAACTTAATTACGGAGGCCTCAAAGGCATCGTGCATGTGCATGCTGTAATATTTGTATGTTGTAAAATGGCAACGTTTCGTCTTTTATCATGTTTATTAAAACGTATGCTACATATGTATGTTCTCTCTCTATATATAAATGAATACTTTTCGGAATTAAAAAGAAAAATATTTTTAACCCCGCTCAAATTATCCGGATGATAATAGTTACACCGAGCATGGTTTCGTAGTTAAATTTAGACTGTAGAACATCCGGTTTGAATACATGTGTTTTCTGACTTTTCGGATAGCCAACTCTTTTTGTTGGAACTTACGACTTATGGCAAGGTATGAATTAAATATTTTTTGTTCAAAACTTTGATAAAAGCATCGATATTTCTACAAAAAGTGTCTTCAGTCTCAGCTTATCCGATTATTCATGAAGGATATCCTCATCAGAACAGTTGGGAATAGATTGTAGTCAATACTGTAGCATAACCCTTAATCATATGCATGACGATGACATGGAGGAAAAATATACATAAAAAAGTGAATGTAGGTGAAAGCCTGTCCACTTTTCTGAAGAGATTAGGTTTGTTTTATTGTTTATTGAAATAGTTTACTGCTCAAAAGATTTTTTTTTTGGTAATGTCTAACCTGTTGAGATGAAGATGTAAAAAAAGAAAAGCCTAATAGTGAATTAATATTGATAGTATTTCAAGAAATGCAAATAAATCATCAGCTTGAATAATGAGTTTTTTCAAAGGGCTCTCGATTCTCTAAAATTGGGGCCGTTCAACGGCCCGTTCCCAATGCAAAAAAGGTACTTTTTTCCCAAAAGAAAGGTGTAAATTTCCAGCTGATGATACGCATTCCAATAATTTCTAATCATGCCGAATCTCCTAGAGATAAAAAGCCTTTCAGTTATCTGATTAATAAGGCTACCCACATGCCGTAGGAACTGGGCAGGGGGAGGCATGTCCGTCCAAGTTTGCCGCTTTATAAAATTCTCTAAAAAAACATAGCTAATATGTGTTTACTCAAAACTAATGTCTTATAATTTTTTAAAATTTAATTTAAACTAAGAATCTAAAAATTTATACATTGTTCCTTTATTATTTACCTATATCTTAAGTTTTGGTATTATTTCTAAATTACTTAAGTCCAAAGACCCCCATCCCTGTTTTCTTCTATTAGTCTTTTGCAAAGCTTTATTCTGTTTGCGATTTCATATTTTCTTATGGTTTGAGTTTCGTGATTTGAATTAAATTGAATTGTATTTTTCGGCACTTTTAATTTTCAACCAGTTACTAGTATATTAAAACTTGTTTTGAAGTGCTGTAATATAAGGAAACCTATTATTCTTCAACATTTTATATAAGTAAGTCAAGATTAGGTAAACCTTACTCAGTTTTATAGCATGCAACAGAAATGCGACTCAGGTAAACCCGACTCAACTGGGGTTTAAACCCAGCTTACGTGATCCACGGTTCAACCACTGAGCTGTACTTATCTAAGCCATAGATACGCAACCGGCCATCAGTCTCTGTATCATATGGAAAAAAGCCTGCTTATCAAGTAAATGTTTGGTCTGTTAAATATAGATTTTATCAGACCTTATGTCCTGTAAATTTTAGCTTTTCAAGTATACTTTTCAAAGTGATAAATGGCTTTCATGATTATTTTTTTTTTGGGGGGGGGGTGTTAATTTAATACATTAAGGTATGTTTAAAATTTTCCCAATTTGACAAAAATGTTGAGGATTTTTCCCAATATAGAGGGACCCGGTCCCTGTACCAAAAGGTGCTGTGACAGCCCTGAGTAATGACAAAGCTAATGTACTTTCATAAATAGCCTTGATCCCTCAAAGTCAAAATGCAGTCCCGCTGTGCTGTGAATTTTACCCTAGATACCTCAAAGTGGCTGTGTGTATACCAAGTTATAATGTTCAAACTTTTGCTATCACTGTATATCTGTGTGTCTGTCTGAGTGTCTGTCGTCAACTTAAACCTTCACCATAACTTTAGAACTATACAAGATAGTGGCTTCATATTTAGTATGCATACTCCACTAATGAAGTGCTTTCAAATGGCAACAAGAAAAATGATTATGTGATCTTGACTGTGACCTGTATGCTAAAAAAAAAATTGCATTTTCGAACTTTGTTGCTGTGTTTCACAAGCGCATCTTGTTTGCTCTACTGGTCAGAGACCAGAAGAGCTTATGCAATAGAAATGCGTCCGTCCATCTGTCTGTCTGTCCGTCTGTCTGCAAACACTACTCCTCCTTAAATTTTAGTCTGATTTCAATATAACTTGGCACACGAGTAGACTATACTAAGATACATAATTCTGTGCATCAGTTTTTGATAAGTACAAACCAGTAGAGCTACAGTCTCGACAGAGACTTCTGGTTATTTTTTCTTCCATCCCGGTTGTTGCTAATGCTATTACATAATTAGTTTAAATTAGAATGCAACAGTACCTGGACATAATTTATCATTTCAGAGAGAAGAAAACTGTGTGACTTAAAAGAAAACCAGTGAGATAAAATCATGGAAAATGTATGATGATTCAGGATGTGGTCATTTGGTAAGTGGTAATTCATTCATGATTAGTATGTATATGAAAATTGCCTGAAAAAAAAGATTCTAAATTTTATTTAAATATTGAACTGTGGTATATCAGCTGTGAGCTACAAGAAGTTTTATGTAAAAGCTAGGGCTGAAACAATTTGCCCCCTCCATGTTATGTGTGCATTGCTATGATTGACATACAATCAGTTCTCTAATACATACACTTCAATAAAACTTTGTCGTCTTGGACCTGAATTGAACAGGAAAAAACTCTGAGATCTCTCCAAAAATTTGAATGAAAAAAAGGAAATGCTTATTAACTGATTTCTTGCTGGTCAGTATTTTGATTACTTAAAGGAAGCTCTAGAAACTGCACACTAAAGAGTTCTACTTTAATATCAGGTAGTTTTATGAAGTTAGAGTGATCTGCCCATAGATTAAGATTATGAAAAATGTTATTTTACAGTCAGTTAGATTATCTTTCATAGATTAAATTATTTTTAGCATTATTTAAAATAAAAAAATAGGAAATTAATTACTTTCATAATTTTTCCAATGTAAGTAAACAGCAATGATTTCTGCTTACAGATAGTCCATTGTCTTTGAAAATTTCTTGGGGAAATGAGGCACATACCATATGTTCTAAATGAATAAAAAAGGCTCATTATGCACATATTTAGATGAAATATGATAGATTTTTTTCTCTTCAAGGATTAATTTCTGCAAGTCACTAAGTTTTTAGAGTTTCCTTTATTTTATAGATATTCAATGAAATTATTTGAAGTATTAAATTTTGGTAAATTTTATGATATGAAAAGGTTATATGGATGAAAAAACAGGATGCGTGTATGACAATAGCGCTTAAATTTTTAATGTCTCTTAATTTTTCAGTGACATTAAAACAAGAATTTTCATCACCAAGAGACAAATTTCACATCCTAAGAGTTTTCTCCAATTGTCGGCGTATCGCTCATTTTTCCCACTTTGTCCTTTGTAAGTTACTTGTTAATATTTTCAATCTTCAAAAATATTGGACAATTACAATCTGTATCTGTATTGCCAGAGTATGGGGGCAACATGAAAATCATAATGAATATGTTCATACAGATTTTATTTCTAAGATATTGTCCCTCAAAGTTGATACTGTTAAAGAGGGAAAAACAGCGTCTTAAGCCGGTTGACCCCAGATCGACCCTGCGAAAGGGAATAACTTTTGTAAATGTGAAAGTCCTTTATGGTATATCATATAGATCTAAAACTGACTGAATTTTGATCAGCCAATTCATGAACATGATGAATGGATGTAAATAATGTTGGTCAATATATGAAAGAAAAAAAAAATTAAATTACTTAAGGAATCACTGTCTAGTTTTGAGAGTATGCCAGGGTATCAACAATAGTGGGAAACATGGGATAATTTGCATAACGGGCGAAGCCCGTTATGCTAAAATTATCCCATGTTCCCACTATTGTTGATGTCCCTGGCATACTCTCAAAACTAGACAGTGATTCCTTATATTTCCATTTCATTATAAAATAAAATTGTAGATTTAGACTTTTAAAATGTAGACATAGACTATATTCACAAGGACTTCCATGCCAATTTCAATAGTCCTCGCCCACTGACGTCAAACACATAGGCAGCCGCACGAGATTTACATGCATATTTGGCATCCTTAGCGTCAGACACAGAGACAGATGCGCACGAGATTTGCATGCGTATTAGGCCTCATTAGCTCCTGACCTATCGACCTGCCTAATTTACATTCCGGCAGAATTATCAAGAAATAAACTCCAAAAACTTTCAAAGAGTTATCACAGAGAAAAAAATTAGAAATGGAAATATTTGTTTATATATACATTTGTGGTACAGTATCTCTCCCATTGAAGTTTATAAACTTGTTATTTATTTCTTAAATAAACTGAGCATACATGCAATACCAGTATAAAATTACTCATAAGATACATGTATACTTAAACCATGATAAAATCATATGTGTCCAATGCAGCATATGATAAATCATTAACATACAAGTACATGTGTATATATACTGTAATACATATATATTGCATTATTTTAAGGTCCTGTTCTGTGGATGCCCTAATTCAGTGTCTACCCATCACTCCATCTGAAATCACCTGTTCTGTGCATATGTCTCTCTCAAACTTAAACTACAGAGAGCCTGTGGATAGAGGATGAAGAGTGACCTTGGACTAATTTTCTAGGTCAAAGGTTAGTATCAAAATCTACTGTATATCTTTATTTAAAATCGTAGTCCAGAGTATATTTCTCTGCTGGTGTAATCTAGCTTTTGTAGTAATATATTCTCAATGACATAATAAGGCTGAAAACATTATTTATTTTATGTTATTTTTTTTCACTTATCATAAAGCATTAAATATTAAAGAGATACATTAAATGCTGAAATCATATGTATCATGGTCATGGAAAGTAATTATTGATATTGGTATATTAAAGGACATTTACTGATCTCTTAGATTTCTAAGTTATATTCAAGCATTATAATTCTGACATCATATAATAATTTTGTATGAATATTGCAGATCATAGGTGATGTGAAGAAAACCAGGAAACTGATCTTGAAAGAAGTACTTAATGACCCTTATGAATGGACTTAAATGTGAAAGACTGTTCCATTG
Organism: Saccostrea cuccullata; assembly: GCF_032062105.1. Taxonomy (NCBI): domain Eukaryota; kingdom Metazoa; phylum Mollusca; class Bivalvia; order Ostreida; family Ostreidae; genus Saccostrea; species Saccostrea cuccullata. The sequence goes on from NW_026924329.1 coordinate 205,909, forward strand.
TTTATCTAAGACATATGAATTTATTTAATATTTTGATATCATTGAAAAATTCAGTTACAGTTTTTGTACATCAAATGAATTATTAAACATATAAAATGGTAATGCTTTTTTCTTTTACATGTAATAAATTTTTTTGATAGATTTTAAAAGAATACCCATTATTTCACATTGCTACCTTTAGAAAAGTTAGGGAATCTTGAAGTTTCCCAGTAATTTCCACCAGATATGGGACTCTTCGATAATTCCACCAAGTTTCCGCCACACAGAAAGTGCTACACAAGTTCCACATAGTTTCCTGAGTCAAGGAAACTTCAGGAATCATAAGGTTTCACGAGCTTCCATGTAGTTTCCCATAAAAGAAAACCTTAAGATTCCATCAAGTTTCCATTCCACGGAAACCACTACGCTCATATTCCATATGGTTTCCCGAGTCAAGGAAACTTTAGGAATCATGAGGTTTCCCGAGCTTCCATGTAGTTTCCCGTATAAGGAAACCTAAAGATTCCATCAAGTTTCCATTCCATGGAAACCACTACGCTCCGATTCCATATGGTTTCCTGAGTCAAGGAAACTTCAGGAATCGTGAGGTTTCCCGAGCTTCCATGTAGTTTCCCGTAAAAGGAAACCTAAAGATTCCACCAAGTTTCCATTCCATGGAAACCCCCTACGCTCCGATTCCATCAAGTTTCCTGATTCTGGAAACCAGTGGAATCTTCAGGTTTCCCATAACGGGAAACTACATGGATGTTCGGGAAACTTCAGGTTTACAGAGGTTTCCGTGGTACGGGATACCTTATGGAATCGGAGCGTAGGGGGTTTCCGTGTCACGGAAACTTGGCGGAATAACCTAGCATCCGCTACGGAAACCACTGGGAAACATGATGTAAACTTGAGGTTTCCATGTGGTTTCCATAAAGTTTCCCATGATGGGAAACCACTTTTTTCACCCAGTGATGTCAAAAATATTTAACACATAGCTTTTCTTCATTTTTTAAAAATTTCTTTTTCCCTGTTTAAATATGCATGCCAAACATGACGTCACATTTTTTAAAGCTTATAACGTTATGAGGAAAAAACAAAAGCATTTTAACCGCTGCAAAATCATTATCTGTGTTTCATCAATAAAAAAAATCTTCATTAGGGTTTTTTTAATCATTTTTTTTTTCAAATTAATGTTGAAAAGTCAATTTTGATAATTTTAACCTTAAGGGCCCTTTTTGCATGGGACAGCTCATATAATAAATCTAGGGGTGCCAGCTTGTAGTCCACTATTTGACTATCAGCCGAAAGACACGCGATCGAATAAGCAAACGACATTCAAATAATATTATAATTAAATAAATGCAACTAAAGAATGTTGATGAGCTGGAATCCCTGTTACAAAATTGAAAAAAAGAGCTTGTTTACTACTAGGCGTTAAGATTTTTTTTTTAAAAAAAAAGAGCCAAACGGTTAATTTTCTTTGTAGGCAGTTCAGATATTAGAAGTGATTTACTGCCGTAAGAATTATTTCTGTGTTTGTAATGTCTGCAATACATTCTCCACAAATACACTGGGCTTTGTTAACATATATGGTCTTGTACCATGTTCATATGTACTGATTATCATCTGTTATATTAAAATTGCTCAAATGCAAGGGTAAACCACGGCTGTGAAAATTTTTCGACACTTCGATAATTAATTAAACCATTTTCCTACCTTTTCAATTTGTTAAGGACAATTTGATAGCTGGAGCAAATAATAATTTAATGTGATTATCTAACTGATAAAAAAAATCACAAGTAAATGACGGTGTATAATGTGAGATTATAATCCCATTTCAAGTTTACAATAATCATTTAACTTTATCGACTGAAAATATAAATCGTACAGTTTTACAGTATGTAATTGTTTGACGGGGAAATCATACATGTAGAATTTAGAGAATTCAAGCTTCTAAATCTATTTCATCCACACTGTACGTTGTAAAAATATAATTATTATACCTCATATAAATAATAATTAATTAAATAGAATCTGCAAATTTTTTTTATTTGTATTCTAATTAGTTCCCAATTTTTTATCTTTCTGTTGCATAGACATCTAGCTCAGTATTCAAATCTGGAAACCAATGGCGTTACATATCGGAAATGACGTCATTGTCAGATAGGGTATCAGGTAGAACAATTCTACCTTCGCTTTGGCAATACAATCCTAGCATAGCTACACAAACCAGATTTTTAGCATGTGTTTGTTTTCATCACAGAGCAATATTCTTTGAATGATTAAAATTAAATGTACCATAGCCGACACCCATTTTTTATATATAATATAACATGTCAATGGTTTTATCTTGAAGAATCATCTTTGTCAACAAATGATCTAACAAGCATTTTTGTGCAGTGTATATGTTAAGATTAAATAAAATTGACAAACCTCGTTTTGAAGACAGCTTGCGTCTTCCAATGCATCCAGGAGTTTCTGAATAGCCTAAAAATAATAATATATTTTGCCATGGTTTGGATATTTTACAACAAAAATGAATTTCTATTTATTCCAAAATTTATAACCTACTTCTGCTTTAAATCTCCGTTTTTTGACGTCGTAAACATGCATCATAGTGACTTCTCGGAAAAGAGCAAGAAGAAAGAACACTTTTTTATGTGTATCTGGAATTGTTAGTCCCTGCAATATAAAAAAAGTTCGGAATAATACTTTAAGAATTTTTTATGGAAGGATTTTGAGGCTTTTGATCATAACATAAGTAAACTAAATAATTTCACGATGTAAATTACACTAAATATAAATCTCTATAATGGTTAACCAAGGAAACATAGGAGTTAAAAAGTATATAAGATCGGTCTAATTTGAAATACGCAGGAATAAACTAATAATTGCTAAGCACATTCTTTTTTAATTTAAATTCATCAAATAAAATTAAAAATGTATGAATATTTATTCGGCAGATATATATCAATGCACATGTAATACAAAATAAGATTTACAATATAGGGTCCTCTGCAAGGATGTTTTCGCTAGATGATCATTTAAGCAATTAATTAAAAACTGAAATATAGTTTTAAATCATTTACAATTATGTTTGTTCTTGAATTTATTTTATTCAAATATCACATTTTTAATTTTAAGACCAGTAAGTGCAATAAGTGGCACATTGCATGGAAGTATAACATGTAAAAAATAATTGAAAAAAAAAACTCGATAAAATCACAACATTTAGAAGAATTTCATAATATAATTTTTTTTAAAATCAGAAATTTGGCACTACAATTTTTGTGTAATTTGCAACAGCTGTGAATGAAAAACAGATACCCCTTTGGAAATATGTCACATCAATCAACCAGTGGCGCAGTGGTTAGAGTGTCTGTTCTAGAGTCGCGAAGAAAGGAGTCAATCCTTACGTCGCGGAATCGAATCCCACCGTAGGACGTAGAGACTGGTCCTTCGGAAGAGACCGTATAAACCGAGGTCCTAGGTGGCAGTAGGTGCTGGTACGAAAAAGATCCCTCCCTGCTCAATGTCTTTGAGTGCCGAATATATGACAAATATTTGCAGCTCTCCACAGGAAAATGTTGGCGTTTCCATATGAGTGAAAAATTCTCGAGAGGGACGTTAAACAATATCAATTAAACAAACTCAATCAATATTAAGATATGCACAAAACGTTTCGGTCGATTTAATGCTTTGTATTATAATCTTTTGTTTTCTACTCTTCAATAGTCAAATTTTGCATTACGAAGCAATTTGAAAATCACAATTTCAGGGAGGATCTCTTTTGCCGTTTCTCAGAAAAGGGTATGATTTCATCTCGTACTGGTATATTTTCCGATAAGAATAATAGCATTTCCTCCCATTTCTGACAAGCAAATCGAAAAAAATCCATAATATTTTCGAATACCTAACACAATCACACGCTCTTCCACAAATGTTACCGGACAACCATACTTTCAATTGAATTGGGTTTAAAACCACATTGTAGTTCAAGAAATGCAGACAGAATTAATTATACTGGTTATAAAATGTAGTCAAATTGAAGAATTCTGATAGCGGAAATTCAAAGGAGCTAATATTTTATCTAGAGAATTTTTTTTATGAAGAATTGAATCATTTGATGGCTTTGTATACCCATATTTCATGTGTGTAAAATGTCTAGATCGACTGTTCACCTCTAGATCAAGTTCGATTTGTTCATCGACAAGAGACTGTGTTATTTTATCACGAAGTTCTTTGTACTGTCTACCACAGACTATGAATCTGTCTGGACACTCTTGCACCTGCAAAATATAACGACATGCTACAGAAAAACGATAAATGTACATGAATATACTGTTTCTTATACTAGTATAATAAAGTTTAAATTAAATGAAGATGGCAAATATTCTAATAAGATGTTATGCACACAAAATATACCTGTATCTTAATTAATTACCGGCAAAAATAATTCATTACGTTCTTGAATTCATGATACTGTAAAACGAGTAAATTTGGCGCATACGTATTTTAGCGCAAACGCAAGTGAAAATGCATTGGCGCAAATAAATTTTAGAGCATGCACTTGTCATAACAAGAGGCCCACAGGCCTTAAAGGTCACCTGATGATCATGTAACAACTTTTGACAATTGAATTTATTTCGTGTTTTAAACCAGAGGCCATGAAATTCATAAGTTTGAAAGAGACAGTATTGCTTATCATAATTATACACAAAGCATGCTTACTCTAGTTACTTGATACCCATAAGTAGATCAGAGTAACAAAGAGAAAATGCACTTCCACTTTATAACCAGTTGTGCGCCTCACCCTAAGGAACCACTAACCCTGGGCCCATTTATTTCAAAATTTTGGAAATTTTATCATGAATTTTTTTTCATCATAAAAGGTTGATTAATGCCAAAAAGAAGATTTCAAAGCATAAATTTATTTTCAGACAAAGTAACACCCCCTACCCCTGACTCATGAGAGAAAGCCAATTTCAATGTCATATGATATCTGTATTGTATGTCATACAATTCAGGACATTATTTATTGAACAGCCCTCGTAGATATGGTCGCCCGTGTGGCGCAGTGGTTAGAGTGTCTGCTCTAGAGTTGCGAAGTAAGGAGTCAATCCTTACATCGCGGGTTCGAATCCCCTGTAGGACGTGAAGCCTGGTCCTTTGGATGAGACCAAAAGATCCCACCCTGTTTAATTACCCTGAGTTCCGAGTATTGGACAAAAATTTGCAGCTTTTCACCGGTAAGCAGTGGCGTCTCCATATGAGTGAAAGATTTTCGAGAGGGACGTTAAACAATATACAATCTAACAATCATACACAAAGCATGCTTACTCTAGTTACTTAATACCCATAAGTAGATCAGAGTAACAAAGAAAATGCACTTCCACTTTATAACCAGTTGTGCGCCTCACCCTAAAGGAACCACTAACCCTGGGCCCATTTATTTCAAAATTTTGGAAATTTTATCATGAATTTTTTTCATCATAAATGGTTGATTAATGCCAAAAAGAAGATTTTAAAGCATAAATTTATTTTCAGACAAAGTAACACCCCCCTACCCCTGACTCAGGGAGAATAAAATTCACCGTATTGCCAGATGCACCATTTTTCATCATAAATACATATAAACTTAAATAATTGGCATAATTTAATACCCTGGAGCAAAGGAAAAGATTTTCAAAGAATTAATGTATTTTCACTATATAATCAAAAGAGCCCCCTCCCCCTAAAGCAAATGGCAGAACCCCTGATACAGGGGACATAAAAAGCCACAAATTTACTCCACAGAAGCAGAGAAGAAGATTTTTAAATAATACATGCATTTTCACAATATAACCAATAAAGCCCAGCCTTAACACCAGAAGCTTTGACCCTGGGGCCATAAAATTCACAAATTTGAAAAGAGGCACTCTTGCTCATCATAACTATGTACTTAGTTTGTTTATTTGATACCAAGGAGCAGAGAAGAAGATTATCAAAGAATCAATGCAATTTTACTATATAATCAATAGAGCCCCACCCTAGCACTAGAACCCTGACCCTGGGGCCATGAATTTCACAATTTTGGTAGATGACTCAATACTGATTACAATCGTACCAACAGCTTGACTGCTTGATGTCCAGGAGTAAAGAAGAAGATTTTTAAAGATTGCACTAATTTTAGTGTTTTTGGCCCCACCCCCAAGGCCCCAGGGGGGAAGGGAACATGGAATTCAAAATTTTTGTTCCCCTTTATCCATAGATGCTGTATGCCAAAATTGGTTGAAACTGGTTCAGTGGTTTCAGTGAAGAAGCTTATAATGTTCAAATGTTAACACACGACGCACGACACACGAGACATGACACACGACGCACGACGACGGATGAAAACGGATAGCAATTTAATTGCAATTAAAATAGCAATTAAAAAGCAATTCAAAAGCAATCAAAATATACAATTGTGTTATTTTGGACTTTTTTACATCAACTCCCGTATTTGACTTTTTGGTTAGTCAAGCACGGAAACACAATAGCACTACCGTATATAACTAAACATTCGTCACCTTTACCGTGTGTTGCAATAGCATGGATGTAACACAGTGTTAAAATTTATTTAATTATTATTTTTTCTAAAAAAAAAAAAAAAAAAATTGAGTATTTACGCATTTTATTCATATTAAAACAATGCATGCATCGAAAGAAAGTTACTTGGATAAACGGTAATCATAATCAGGTATTGACTGCAAGCTCAATCGCCATGTTTGATTGCATTGTTTACCTCGAGGCGATAGATGATGATTGACACGCCGAGAAGCCAAACTTTGAAGGTGCTAATGATAAATAATCAGGTAACAACTACCGGGGTAACATAGTTTAATTACATTATAATTTGGCAAAACTGTCTCGATCGATCCTAGCATGCGCAGTACTAGTGTGTTTATAAAATCCCTTCAACATAATCGCGCGTTTCGGCCGTTTACATGTACCTCTGTAAAAGCTTTGAACACACACAAAAAATAATATTTAGAAATCTGTTAGCGCACAATAAATTTAAGCGTCCAGGGGCTCTTGCGCCAAAGGCGCTAAAATTAATAGTGCGCCAAATATTCTCGTTTTACAGTATGCCATATAGCAGGTTCTTCATTTGGTGTAAAATTTGAGCATTTTTGTATTCCAAAAATTTGGAGGATTTTTTTTGAAGGACTGGGGTTCAATTACATTACAAAAGAGAAGTGCATTGCATTATCTGAGTAAATAATGTTGTTGAAATTTCTTTTAGTGCATAATATGATTTAGGGTCAAAGTTCCAATATAATATAAACTATACAGATTTTTAGCATTTTGTCCTTGATGTAATTTCACAGGAAATAGTAACTCATATATCTTGACAAAGTGATTTAGGTCAGACATTGTCATTTTATGTATGAAGAGAACAAGCAGGTACCTTTTTTAATATTTATCTTTTGTATAAATGGTATAACTTACGTTTTCCGCTTTTAGCTCAGGCAAACTTAGCAGTTCAACTGGTAGATGCTGTTTTAATTCCGTGCCTGATGATAAGATTTGACGATAGCTTTTTACACTGAAGGATCGACAGAAGTATTTGATTAAGAACAATCTGTAAGATAAAAAATATAAATATAATATACTCAAAAGCACTAATATTAAATACATGTACTAAATAATCGTTAAAATAGAGTCTATTCATGACTCATGGTGACATTTTTTGTGGATATCTTGTACGTATGCTCATCATCAATTTTCTTTACTGATATTATTTACAAATAAATATTTTATTGTAGAGAAAATTGTCACACCAGTAACATTGAATCAGTCCAAATGGTCATGTTAAAAGATTATTACACTCTCTCTGGTCGCAGGCACACTAGCATACTCTTTAGATTTTTTTTTCATATCCAAAGATAAGGCGAAGGAGAGAAAAAAACAAACTTCTTAAAACCATAGACATTTGTATTGTCCAAATTACCATGATTACAATTATCAGATCCTTTTTCCAAATGAAAAACAAAGTTTGTCTCTTAAATGAATATTTTGCACTTCAAATCTCAACTAAACTACTTTCATTTCAAAGTTCTCGTTGAACAGTCATATAATACTTTAGTTCCAATTACCTTGACCCTGTCAAAAAATATTGACGAAAGGTCAGGATAAACTGTGGTCCTGCAAGCTCATTTTCAGTTCGTTTTAAGCCTCTGAAATGTATTAGTTTTTTATTTATGTTCAGATTAATATTTTCAGTCTTCTTATTCCAGCTATTTCACTAATGAAATCTTTTAAAAATTATATTGTCCTTAAAAAAAACGTGTCCACAAGAATTTTTGTCAGACGAACAGCTAAACTGACAGATAGCTGGCCTGAAAGACAGTAAGAAATAATGACTTCGAAATGCATGTATACCCTGTGTATGATTGCAAAAGTATAATGAGAAAAAGAGAGAAACGTACTTAGCCCATCGACACTTGCTTGTCATTTTGGACACAGCTTCATACAACTTCTTCAGATTTTTCGAATACTTCACAGTGTTCTCCACATTGTGTTGGAACAAAAACTTTGCCGCACACGCCAGACTAAATCTCGTTTCTGCCACACAGCATAATTTTTTCACATCGAGATTTTCCTCGTTTATCACATCTGCAGAATCTTTAAGATATTCTGTCGCCTTAAGCATTTCTGCTTTCCATGGTTCTTTTTCCTTAGAGGTTTTTTGCTGAATCGAGTCCTATTTAAAATAGAAATAATTTCATATTTTGATCTACCTGGTTCTTTTACATTTAATAAAAACATTTAACAAGTTATCAATGTTAACCTAAACATGTTAAATGACTATCTTGTTCTTTACAAACATATTTGAATCTAGGTTACATAATATCAATGCATGCAGTCTCTTACAATTTAATATAATGCTTAAAACAACAAGTATATTTCCATGAATCAGAACTCTCCAAATTATGTACTTTTATACTAAATCTTAATTTTACAAAGTTTAATGAGCATAACGATTGCATCTTTTTCCCTACAGAAGTGTAAATAACATGGCTACTTGTTTATACGTTCATTTGACTCTGCCCAAAAAACCACAACTCTCTCTCTCTCTCTCTCTCTCTCTCTCTCTCTCTCTCTCTCTGTTTTCTCTCTCTGTGTCTAGGGTGAGAGAGAAAGAGAGAGAGAGAGCATGTTTGTGAAGGGGTGCTTGTGTAAGGGTGTGAAGGTATCTGCGGGTGTATATGGAAGGGTAGAGGGATGGGAGGACGTGCGATTAATATTATTGTTAATATTCCGTAACAAGCAGCTTAAAATTAAAAATAATAACTTAGTAAACTAATTCGAATGTTTAAGTACAAAAACAAGAATGAAATAAGTGAACTATTGCTGTTTCGAATTTCATAGTAAAATATAGACTTTAACATTTTGGTTTTCTGATGTGAGATATTTAACCCTCAGTGGAAGATAAGAGTCATATTGGAAAACGGAGAACATAACAGGGGAAAGTTAACATAAACAAGAGGCCCAGGGGCCACAGCGCTCACCTGAGCACACAGGCTAGGAAAAAAGCACATATCAGATCAGAACTGAAAGTTTACTGGGGTGGGGTGGGGGGGGGGGTTGAATCTAAACCCCCAAGGGGATCATAATTTGAACGAACTAGAATCTACACTACCTAAGGATGATTCCATATAAATATTACTAATTATGGCTTTGACATACTTGAAAAGAAGATTTTAAAAGGTTGCCCTATATATTCCTATGTTAAATTTTGTTCAGCCATTTTGGCCCCACCCTACCCTTAGGGGTCATGATTTGCACAAACTTGAATCTACACTACCTGACGATGATTCCACATGCGTTTCATCTTTCCTGGCCCAGTGGTTCTGGAGAAGAAGATTTTTAAAGTTTTTTTCTATATATTACTATGTAGAACTTTGATCGGCCATTTTGGCCCCATCCTAGCCCTGGGGGTCATGATTTGAACAAATTTGAATCTACACTACCTGAGGATGATTCCACATGAGTTTCATCTTTCCTGGCCCAGTGGTTCGGAAGAGAAGTTTTTTAAAGATTTTCCCTATATACTCCTCTGTAAAACTTTGATCGTCCATTTTGGCCCCCCTCCCCCTCCCGGGGGGGGGGGGTCGTGATTTGAACAAACTTAAATCTACACTACCTGAGGATGATTCCATATGAGTTTCATCTTTCCTGACCCAGTGGTTCTTGAGAAGAAGATTTTTAAAAAATGTCATTAATTTTTCTCTAATTCATAATTATCTCCCCTTGGAAAAGGGCGTAGCCCTTCATTTGAACAATCTTGAATCCCGTTCACCCAAGGATACTTTGTGGCAAGTTTGGTTGAAATTGGCCCAGTGGATCTTGAAGAAGATGAAAATGTGAAAAGTTTACGACAACAACAACAACAACGACAACGACAGACGACGGACAAATTTTGATCAGAAAAGCTCACTTGAGCCTTCGGCTCAGGTGAGCTAAAAAGACCATGTTTTTGAAGTAAATAAATTATTTAGGGGCTGTTCCTATAACATCATCAAACATACCTCTAAGCATTGAATAACTAGAATACTGAATTCAATGACTTTCTCTGGATCCTCTTTAAGCATTGCCTCTGCTCTTGAAAGGTATTCAGAAAGAAATTCCATGACATCATCCAAACTGCATAAAAAGCATACTTACATATACTTGCATTTAGAACATGTAAGACAGATAAATTATTAAATTTTTCGAGATGATTAATTTTGCAGTTAATTTTGGCAGAAAAGCTGAAATTAGTATCCATTTGCGGCTACTTTGAATGATACTCTGTCTGTGTGTTTAAGTTTTTATATGTGTACATACATTATCAATAGTCTTACCTGGTTCTTAGTAAGTGCTGCAATAAGAATGACCTAAACACTGGAGTTGAATCAACTTTTGATTCAACAAGCGCCATTTCTTTGCTCACAGTCTCCATGCCATGGTCCATTTTCGTCTCTACAGTAACAAGGGAAGTCAATTTTCTTATCACTTCTTTGGATGGTGCTTCATTGTTAGCAAAGCATAATTGTGATACAATTTCCATGAAGAAATCATTGCAGTTGTTTTTGAAAGTTTGTACTTTTTGGACTTCTCGCTATAAAAATAAAAAAAAAACAAAAAGACAAACATATATGCCTGCTTTTAACTCTCTTTAAATGTTCTAATACTGTGACTGAAAGAACATTCCAAAATGAATCAATTTATAGTGTATATTTAATATTATCATATTTATTTTTTATAGTAATGAAAACAACAATTAAAATTAACAAAGGTAAAAAAAGAATTTTAGGAAAAAAATCATCAATTCATTCAGCTTTGAGATACCTGTCTGGGTTATTTGTGTCTTCAATTAGATGGTTTTCATGACATGCTGGACATTCTTCTTGTTTAGAAACAACGTGATTATTTCGACAGCCAATGCAAATCACATTGGAACATCGTAACTGAATGGGTTGTCCAACAATGCCATTCTCACAAACCTTGCATTTTTGTTGATCGCTGAAATAGAAATCTTTATCGGTTTATATTAAAAAACACGTAGCTAGGAAGTATTTAAATGGATTGGGTAAATTTATCAAATTTGCAGACTTGTGATTTTTTTTTGTAATACAAAATTTGATTAGCAAGCAAGAATTTTAATAGATTGTAACCATAGAATCTGTGCTGATGATTCGATAAATAAACTTTTGAAAGTAGTTCAAAAGTTGCCAAAGGGCAGTGAACCTCTTTGTTTCTTAAGGGAATTCTTGATAAAGTATGATCGTAGCCTATTTTTCTGAGTATATCGATAAAATGTTTGCACTATTCTAGCTGTCTGCCTTTGGGCCTGAGGAAAACAACAAACTGTAATAAATATAACTTAAACATAATCATTCTGTTATGTTTGTATTGAAGGAATTCGCGGATTATTTCTTAATAAGTTTGGAACAAATATGGAGATAAATTGTATTTAAGCTCAACATTTTTTAACAATACAAATAGAGAGGCGAGTAAACGAAGACCTCCAAAAACATTATAGGTGAATAAAAACGTAAATGTCTCTACGCTTGTTGTGCCATTTTGGCATATTGTCTTATTTTTTGTCTAATAAACATATAATCTGTAATGACTTTTTTATTTTCATTTAAATATTTATTGAATCTTGGTAGTTTCACATAATTTGAGGTGCTTTTATGTATGATGAATTTTTAGCTAAAATTTATACCGACCTAAAAGGTTTTAAGTTTTGTAAAAAAAAAAAAAGGAAAAAAAAGAATTATCTCTTTCTTTAAGGATATCCGATCCTCAGCCAGGGAGGATAACTCCAAACATTAATATTTAATTTGAAATGCATCAAACTGAAGCTTGAAAATGAATTTTTTTCAAGCAACAATTTTCATTTTATCTATCTTAATAAGATTTGAGGTCCTTGGAAGTTTTAGAAAAGTTCCTATAAAAGTTGACATTTGTACCCTATAAAAGGAGAAAACATTAATACAGTTTTAGAGAACTGAGATTTTTTTGAATCCAGCCGTAAGTATCAATACTTATTAGCATGATATGAGAAGTGATTTGTGATGTCTTGCAATGATAGCAAATGCCTTTTACACTATGTATTATAAAATATATGAAGGAAATAGAAGACAGAAAAATACCAAATACGTATAAAAATCATGACATTTTCTCTGAATGCCTGGACACCTATCACTTTTTAAGCTAAAATATATTTGTTGATCAATTTGCAATAAGAAAATGCATTGCTGATGTTCTAATTTGCTTTTTCTGCAAAAATATTGGAGATTTGACACACACACACACACACACTCACACACACACACACACACACACACACACACACACACACACACACACATATATATATATATATATATATATATATATATATATATATATATATATATATATATATATATATATATATATAATATGATTAACTTTAATCATTAAATTTAAAGAAATAATGTGGATAAATTTACATAACTTTGTGGATTCAGAGATACTTTTATGAGTATTTTTGATGACTAAAATGCTAATTTTACACACCTGAGGATCGGATTACCTTAATATCTATATTTTTTTCTCTAAATAATAAATTATACCCAAATGCTGCAGTTGCTGCTCCTTTTATAGAACTTCTTAGAAAGTTTTCCACAGTTTCGAATGACTTGATATTTTTTAGATCAGCCTCCTTTTTCAACAGCTTGAAAAATAAGGAAGAAGACTACTGTTATAATTTAAAAAAAAAAAACCACCTTCACGTAGAACTTTTACCTATGAATGTTCTTAATATGTACCAGAAGAGCATCCAGGAACATTTAGTAATCATACCATTGCAAATAAACAGATTTGAAACAGTCCTATCAATAATTTATCAAAGTTAAATATAATTTACAAGTTACTATAGTGAATACTTTGAACTCTAGAGCTTTTTAAAAGATTTAAAGTCTTAATATATTGGGATTTACATATCAATTATTTAAATTATAAAAAATGTAATCATACAATAAATAATTCATTTTAATAATCAGAATATTACTTGTAGGAAGTTTTAAAAATTATCAATCTGGAAATAATAAAAGTTTATAAAAAAAAAACTTTTAATCACTAAAATGAAAACTTTGATTAACTGCAGTTGACTAAAGTTAACTATAACTAAAGTCAACTTAAGTTAACAATTGTAAACTATATTAAAGTAGAGTAAATTATACTACTTTTTTGTTATGGAGGGTAAGGGATAAATATATAAACTCATAAGGCAACTAATGATTGAAATTTCTTAAATACCATAAATAAGCTTAGGCAAAGTTTCACATCGCAATCCTGTCCAGAGTACACATTCTCCCAGAAGCAATTTCATCACTATTATTCTTGTCCAACGATGTCTGGAAAGAAAGCATACAAAATCACCGTTATATAAACAAGAGGCCCACGGGCCTTATAGGTCACCTGAGTATCATGTAACAACTTTCCAGCGATTGTATTTGGTTCGTGTTTTAATCCAAAAGCCATGAAATTCACAAATTTTGAAAGAGGCACCATTGTTTATCAAAGGGCAGATTTCAAAGCATTAATTTATTTTTAGTCAAAGTACCCCCCTGGTACCCCTGACCCAGCGGCCCTGAAATTATCTATTTTGAAAGAGGCCCCTTTCTTCATTATAAGGCCAGCATTTTTTTATGTTTAGGTTTAGTTATGAAAATGAGAATAAAAAAGTACTAACATTAACATTTGTACATTCTTTTTTTATGCTATCCTAATAGGCTCCTTACCACTGGACACATAATGCTTACAAATAGGAAAGTAGAACATTTAATTGCTGATTTCATCATCTGCTAGTTTGGGCCAGATATATAAATTTCATTTTTGTGATGTTGATCAAAACATATTTTAAAAAATCAATTCTTTAAAAGTCTTTCAATATATCTTCATTTTTTAATATGTGTTAGGTGAATGTGTAGACATTGTTCTAAAATTTACTTGATCCCTAAAATTATAATTCTTATCATAAAACAGACAGGGAGTATTGGGGAGAAGGTTATTGTTTATTTCTTCCTCGAATGGACTTAACTTCTCCCATAGTTTTATTCATTACATCTGATGCATAAGCAACCCTTTTCTGAAGAATGATGCTTAGACTGTAAGCTATAACAGAGACCTAAACAATGTCGCTGGCAATATGCAATAGCTACCACGGGCAGTTTAAAACCTGGGGGAGGAAAATAATCCTTACAGACAGTTACTTTTGAAACGAATACATAATTATCTCACCAGCATGTCATTGTGCAACAAAGTCGTCAGCATTTTATTTGTCCTTTGAACGGATGAAACGTTTTGAATGGCACTCTTATCGATGAATTTTACACTAAACCAAGCTATCTTCTCAGATCTAGCTTTATTTACCCGCCGTTTCAACGTAAAACCGGAAGTGCGAGTTCGTAAATTTAAATCTCGATCCCGAATCAAATTTGAATTTGGAAAGAAAAAATTGTTTTTATTTTTTTCTGAAAATTCAAAACCTTGAGCGGAGGGTTTGTAAAACTGAAAATAAAATAAATCCTGGCCTTAGATATGTAATTAGATCATTAGCATATTAACCAGGAGCAAAGGATTAGATGTTCAAAGAAATCATGCATTTCACTATATAATCATTAGAGCCCCACCCTGAAACAAGAACCCCTGACCCTGGGGCCATAAAATTCACAATTTTGGTAGAGGCACTCTTGCTCATCATAACTATATACTTAGTTGGTTTATTTAATACCCAGGAGAAGAGAAGAAGATTTTCAAAGAAATAATGCATTTTCACTACCTACTTATTTAGCCCCACCCTAGCACTAGAACCCCTGACCCCAAGCCATGAATTTCACAATTTTGGTAGAGGACTCATTGCTGGTTACAATCATGCAAACAGTTTGACTGCTTGATGTCCAGGAGTAAAGAAGAAGATTTTTAAAGATTGCGTTAATTTTAGTGGTTTTGGCCCCACCCCTCAGGCCCCAGGGGGGCAGGGATCATGAAATTCACAATTTTTGTTCCCCTTCACCCATAGATGCTCTGTGCCAAATTTGGTTGAAATTGGTTCAGTGGTTGCAGAGAAGAAGCTGAAAATGTTCAAATGTTAACGCACAACGCACGACGCACGACGACGGACGAAAACAGATAGCAATAGGTCACCTGAGTTTACTCAGGTGACCTAAAAATTAAGATAAAAAAACACCACATCAAGAAATAAAATAAGGATAAATGTACAACCTTGATTCTTGTATACTCGCTCTACATTTTTCATCATGTATTCCATCCAGGGATGAAAAAAAACCCAACAATCTTTCTACAACTGGTCTGTAAGTATTCAACAGCTGCAACCACTGTAATCTTTTGTTGTAATCTCCAAAGGAGTTCTTTACCTCCTCTAGTCTTTTCAGGACAAGAGAAAGTCCAATTATATCCATTGTCTGAAAATATTCATTTAGTTAATTTCAGCAAAAATATATTACAATACAGAAAAATCCCATTGCTTTAAAGGACTTTTCAGGGACATCGCATTAATTGTGTTTGTCATAAGTCACACACTGGTTCAAAATATTACATGTTCAGAAAAAAATAATGCAGCGCTGTTCGAAACGTTTCGAATTTGTAACTCGATAAACATTTTAATTCTTTAAATACTTTAATTCATTATCATTTTTTAAGAAAAAAACTTAATATGTAGCATTGATTTTCTAAAAAGAAAAAAAAAGTAGTTTCTGATTGTTATTTATATTGTTTCACGTCCATCTCGAATTTTTTTTTAAGTCAAACTGAGACGCCACCACTTGTCGGGTTGTGGGCTGAAATTTTATACTTTAACTCGGCAATTGAGTAGTGAAGAAAAATTCCCGTAACAATACTTGCTGTCACACGAGGCCTCGATTTATGAGAGAGAGGAAAATTGAGAGAGAGAGAGAGAGAGAGAGAGAGAGAGAGAGAGAGAGAGAGAGAGAAATGTTACTGTCAAGGAAGCTAAATACGTAGAGCGCACGCGCTCCGTAGTAGAAAGGTCGTGAGTTCGATTGTTGGCAGTAACTGACCTTAGACAATAAAAAATGGTTATCAACTATTGCATCGCCATGTTTTTTGCACTTTGAAGTGAAAATAGCGGGTCTTCGTATGAGACTATGCCCCTTGTCAGGGTAAGTGTTGACACGAAAAAGATTCTTAACTGATCAATAGCCGTGAGTGTCAAGTAAAGGTCAAAATTTGAAACCCTTCTCCTGTATATGGTGTCTCTACCTGGGAGAAAAATTTTTGAATAGGACGAAAAACAACATATACATGTAATCAATCAACCAATCTTACCATTTCAGTTTCTGAGGAGATAGAAGACGCTTCGGGTGATCTCAGAAATTCTATGACATTTTGACTACAATCCGGCCAAACACTTGTTATGTGTGCATAATTTTTAATCCTCTGTATTGATTTAATGTACACAATGTGAAATGCTATGAACCTTGACATAGCAGTTTTGGAGATGTCTTTTAACTCGCTGGAACTCTGCGTCCATATGTTCTCACTGAGGACCTAATAAATGAATAAATTAAATAAAAATTACATAAAATAATACTTATTTTGTAAAGCTTTCGCATATATTCATGCATGTGTGTAATAATTTAAAATGTTTAGATTATAATGTAACATTGATGTTAACAAACCATTTGTTCAGCCTCATTTGCAGCTGGATACACCATTGAAATGAAGTCACTTAAGTAAAATCTCATTGGCTCTTGTGACTGTACGCTTGTCAGACATGATTGGATAATTTTTCCGAGTGGTTGAGACTCCATCAAACGTGTGATGTCTAATATTTCTGCAGAAAAAAGTAACATTTGAACATTTGAATGTTAAATCTTGTTAAATAAATACATTAATACATTTAGAAAGCTACAATATATATATATATATATATATATATATATATATATATATATATATATATATATATATATATATATAGTATTAAGTACTTGTCTTTAAAGGCCCTTTCACAATTGGCGCATGAGCAGAAGCGACAAAATATTCGTGCGATGAAATAATTTTGTTTAGGATCGTAAACTGTTGCCAAAATAATCGCATATGAAAAAAGTGTTCGTACGAAATTCGCACGATGTAAAGCGACTGTTGTGCATTAAATCTTGCGATATATCTTGCGTCTACATGCGACTGTTGTAGAATGAATGCGAGTGTTGTAAGATAATGCGATAGGATTGCACGACTGATCAGGTAATCGGACGATTGAACGTGCGACAATACGATTGGACGTGCGGTGCTTGCGCGCTTATGCATTCCATAGTACGAATGTTCGTGCGAGTCAGAGAGTCGGGTATATATACCACCCGTTTCCGACGCTTTTCAGTTGACATAGTTTAAGATGCTTATAGTTATACACGGTATATATACCTGTTGCAAAGCATGGCAATTGAAGGTGATAAATCAAGCAATGATAGTAAAACGTTGAAAGATTACATGAGACATGTTGAGCAACAGTCTTCTGGTCGCAAAACACACGCAAAGACAGCTGCGATTCATCTTACGAACTTTAAAAATCGTGCATCACTCTTACGAGTACATAAAACATTGTAAGACGTTCGTACTAATTTTTGTGCGTTGAATTGCGATAACTTGGATCGCATTTGGTCGCGTCTGAATAGTGTGCATATTGACTATTTTGAGGAGACTTAATGCGATCACTAAAACACATGCAATGAATGCGAGACATCGTGCAACGTATGCGAGAGCTCGTGCGAAGCTAAAATTTTCCAATCGCAAAGTGTTGTAAAGTACTCGTGCGCCAATTGTGAAAGGGCCTTATACAATCATTTTATTATGGATGTACTGTACAAGTAATAAGCAATGGCCTACCGTAATTGTTTGTAATAGTAAACTGATTACCTGTTTTACCTAATGATGC
The DNA here is from genome assembly GCF_032062105.1 of Saccostrea cuccullata. Classification (NCBI taxonomy): domain Eukaryota; kingdom Metazoa; phylum Mollusca; class Bivalvia; order Ostreida; family Ostreidae; genus Saccostrea; species Saccostrea cuccullata. The sequence continues at coordinate 224,369 of NW_026924329.1, forward strand.
ATTATTTTTGTTTTTAAGAAAAGGAAAATATAATTAACAATGAAAAATGTATCTTGTCAAAAAAAATCAAACAAGTACTGTTGCAACCACAATTGAAATAACGACCACTATTGAATAATTATTTCAATAGTGGTTGAGAGTGCATTTCAATAGCAAACGTAGGTTGCAACCACTATTGAAATACGACCACTATTGAAATAATTATTTCAATAGTGGTTGAGAGTGCATTTCAATAACAAGCATAGATTGCAACCACTATTGAAACAATGTACTAAAATTGTTTATATATTTAGATTCTGGTGTACTAGTATCTTTTTATTTAATTGATTGTCTGTTAGTATTTGCCTAGTCGGTCAGATTTGTATTGTGTTTTGTATTGAAATGCACTCTCTCCCACTATTAAAATAATGATTTCAATAGTGGTCGTATTTCCATTGTTGTCACAACCTATGTTTGCTATTGAAATGCAGTCTCAACCACTACTGAAATGAATATTTTAATAGTGGTCGTTATTTCAATCTTGGTTGCAGCAAAGCACAGCATTTATTTTTCAAAGACCTAAAGACATAAACGTTTCGATCTAGTTTGTTGTTTAAACAAAATACAGATACATGTGCTGTAATGAACATCAATATCATGAACATGATATATCTAAAAATTCTTTCAAATGTGATAATGTATTTGGTTACCTTTGTAAGTACATTCAAGAAATAAATAAAGTTAAACAAATATCTGGGACAAGAACATAGTTGGTCACTTATCAAATCATGTGAAGCCCGTAAGTGTTCTCAGTAGATTTGATCACTTTCCAACTATGTTCATTTCACAGAGAATTTCTTATCATTAATGTTACATATATATTCATTTTTATATTGACATTTGAGTCGAATGTTCCAAATAGAACTGTATTTATTATACAAACGGTCCTGTCGTATTACGATGTTTTGACTCGCTGTGAGCTAGAAGTTGTCTTGTCTTGAGGGTTCGCCTTACTCTAACATTTGATGTCGCTGTATATTGAAAAAAATTCAAATATTTTTAAAGTTCTTTCTATGTGTGATGGCAAAGCGGTGGTATCAGTTGTTTCAGTGTATAAAGGAATTTCGGGTTTAAAAAAGGAAAGCGCGATTTTAGACCAATAGATCTAATATTATTCAAAACATTCTTTACAGAGAAAGATTTTATGGACATCCTTTTATGTATATCCTTTTTATCACTACAAAGTTATTTAACGTTCTGAAAGCAGTTTCAGTGACTGACAAGATATCTTCTCGCCATGTTATTTGGTCGCCGTATGACCTCTGACCCTCTTATATGTTCATACAGAATTGAACTGTATATGTTCATCTGAGAAAAATATTTAGCTCATGTTATTGTACGAAAAAGGGTTGAAATAGATTGTTCAGTATTACATGTAAGCCAACTTAAACAAAAGAAATAAAAAAAAAGAATTAACAAAAATAATTTGAAAATATTATAGATATATTTACCTTTTTTATTGTTAGTGATGTTCAGAATCACTTTCTCAATGAGTTCAAATAGAAGCCATGAGAATGGGAATTTTGTTTCAAACACTCGTCCTTCAATGCCGTGTCCTTTTACCAGTATCTCCCGCAATGGTTTTCGGTCTCTTGGGGATATCAGGATATCGTATTTGATTTGAGTGGCTTCACAGTTGTTGATTACTTGCAACCAAATTTTCTGTTGCCACGTATTTTTCTTTTCATCGATACCCACGATATTTAAGTTTCTGTCGGAATCGATTTGCGCAATTATACCAGCCAGAGGAGTAGATATCTTTTCTGCTAGACAATCAGAAATCGCCTTCCTGCAAAAAAGAGAATGTCCTCTTATTATAGTAACCGTATATACTTGCCAAGTCGGTTTTTAGGGGTCTACAACTCATATGTCCGACTTAAGGTGCGGTCACACGATGCGACTTTTCATCCGATTTTCCATCCGATTTTTCCATCCGATTTGCTTTCGATTAAAATATTACCGTGTGACCACCCAAGTCGAAAGTCGAAAGCAAAGTCTGATAGTCGTTTGGAAATCGGATGGCCGTCAGATTTTCAATCGACTTTTTGAAGAAAATCGTGACGTCACACTGACATTTCCCGCGACACGAAATTAAAAAAAAGATGTAAAATAATAACAGTTTTTAACTTTTTATATATAAATACACCTGTGTAATAAAAATAAAAAGAAAACTCCTAAACCCAAAACATTGTATGGAAAAGAAAAAATTACTAGTACATGCATACAAAAAAATATCATGTCTTCTTCAACCATAGTTTGCAAGCACGAAAATTTGTGTCTTTATCATGCATTTATGATTCATCACAAATATTTTTCGGTTATTTAAGGAGTTTCCACCCTCACAATTTTATAGGTTCAAAGAACAAAAACTGCATTTATTTTCATTTAATTTACTTTACACTTTCCATTTATTGCAAAAAATGTATAGGTCACCATATTATTTAAGAAGCGAAACATAAATAAACAGAATGCATGTCAACATTAAAAAAAATTGTACATTTTTTGTAAACAGTATTGAGAAAAATTTGTAAAAACTTGTTAAAATGCATAATTCTGATTCTGAGTGTTCCTAAATACTTCCTACGCAAAAGATACTTTTGAATTGTGAATATCAGGGAAATTATTTTACAGTAAAGCAAATGCCTGAATGAAGAGACCTTAGAAGGAGTTATTGCCCTTGTCAACATTTTTTTAAAGATTGAATAATTGATTAAATATAGAAAATATGCATTTTTAAAATTCTTTAATAAACAATATTTATCATTACACCTTTTGTGAAGCATTCTTCCAAGAGATATTTTTCTATAAGGTATGAAGTTAAACTAATTACAGTTTTTGCAAAAACCTATGACATCATAGGAGGGTGGAATTACCTTAGGAGCTGAATTTAATAGATTACACTTCATTCAATTCGTGAATATTATCAAATTGCAACGAACGCCACGAATATTATCAAAACTGGGGTATTTTAAAATTAGCATACACTGTATATGTTACTGATTGAAATTAAGATCTTTCACGTTATGTCAATAATTTGGGAGGGGAATTGGAACTCCTATTTCTCTTACACAGTTTTTTTCTACAATAAACAGCAGTAATTTCCTTAAAACATTTCAATAATCAGTTAATTTACTCTCAGTAGAATCTATACTTAAAAAAAAATAATTAACTACAAAATATTAATTTTGTTCCGCTTTCATCAACTCTTGAAGAGCGTATTATAAACTGTTTCTCGCCTATTTATTTAATTTTTTTCATCAACGGCTAGCCTATCATACAAAGTTAACTTTTGTGATGCAAATATTATTTCACATTTGTTGGAAGACCAAAATATATTGCAGATTTCTTTTTTGGCCGAAGTAGAAAGTAATCAACTTTGATTGATCATCTACTTTTGAGTGATCATTGACATGTGTACCGTGTACACTTCGTCAACATCAACGTCATAATGGGGTAAAATGACGTAATATTAAATTGATGGGATTTTTCTTCCCATTCTTTTTATCCCGACAGAACAGGGACGTCTTTGAACAGAAATATATGCACTTCTATCTAAAACGTAATAACAAGTACCTGTTCATTTCTTACTGAAAATCGTTTGTGAATCGAACGTAAAATCGGATCGTGTGACCACCCTACCAATCGACTTACCTGAGCAAGTCGAATGAAAATCGGATGAAAAATCGTATTGTGTGACCGCACCTTTAAAGGCGAGTCAAAGATTTATGTTTTTACCGGAAGGTGAAATGTTGTATTGAACATATGCATTTCAGAGGTTTATCGAATAAACATGTAGATGAAATCATGTATGTATGTTAGCTTAGATTATACAAAAAGTACAAGTTCTAACATATTTTATCCATCCACTTAGAACACTTATGATGTGCACAAATAGCAAATAAACAATCCTGAGTATAGAAAAAAGCAATGTAGTAAAAGATATATTGATGACAATAAATCAAATTGCAGGGCACACATTTCATTTCGCTTGTATGCTTATATTTTTTCTTACCGAAAAGTTCCATTTTTCATAATGAGTCTTTTTTCTGTTGCATCTTTGGTTAGCCATGATACCTTCGAAATTAATATATTTTCTTCCTCTTTCTCCTTCATCAATTTTGCAAGATGGATTGCCAGTCCGGATACAAACGTGCAACTCCCTGTAATATATTGTAAGATTGTACATTTTCCAAAAAAACAAAAAAATAAAAAATAATTATTGACATAATCTATGTGTTTTTGGAGACCATGTCTTCCAAAAATATATTTGAATTCCTATGGGTAGAAATCGTTCCATGTCATAAGCGGATCTTTAAGTATATTTATGTAGAGCAAAATTTGTTTAAAAGCTTAAATTGTACATGAAAGGAAGAAAACACTTGCTGTTGCCTTTAACATATATTAGCAGATTAATTCAAACTGATCATTCATAAGCCTGTTGGGCTCCCATGATTAAACCATGGTTGGTATCAACTTATATCTGCATTTGCTAATGATTATTGCATTTTTCACAGTACTAATTAAGACTTTGCTGTCTTGAAGAGGAAGATTTACAAAAATCCTCTTATCTTTGTGAAAAATTTTTATATCTCGTTTACGATGACTTGTACATGTACTTATATACGAAGACCGGAGGCGCCAATAAATCATTTTCTGGCTCAGAAATTACTTTTTAAAGATTTTTTTAGAAGAAGTACCGAATTATGATGTTTCTTAAGTTAAATTTGGTCCCTTGATTTTACAGTACATGATTGTGAAACGCGTTCAATATAACTCTGGTACAATCAAACAATGAATCATTATTTTTTTAAGATATGGTCTCACGGTATACGTAAACAAATTGAGTAACGCGCGTTAGCGCATTACATGTAAATATTGTCATTTACTTTTAATTGCAAATGAATTCTTTTTTGTCATTACCTGGGTATATAATAATAATAAGATTCCTACTTTAATATTTTCTTAAACAATTAGTGCAAACTATATTTTGTAGCATGTTAAAGGTACTTGGACACAGATTTGAAGTCAATATTTTTTCTATAATATTACGACATATATATTTTAATAGCATTTCACATAAAAATTAATTAAAAATCTTATTTCATTTGAAAGTTATTAAAACCTGAAATTTTTTGGCGGTTTGATTGACACATCCTTGCACTTTCACAAATTTTAAACTTATTCTTAATCCTTAGGAAAAGTGCAATCTTGTGGTGTATTAATGAGAAATATTAAAACTTCTATCCAGAAAAATAGTTTTATTCCGAGTACAAATGTTAGAAAGCAAAACTCCCTCACAAGTATCGTCATTCCTAACTAAGGGTTGCTTACAGAGTTTAGCAAATCGAGCACACTCGTCTTATGTACCCAGTTTTTGTAAACAGGGCTCCAGTTCTGTTATTGTTTATATTTTGAATTTACCGGGTGCGTTCAATCGCCAGTCTGCTTACCACAACTGCACGGACTGACAATATATTATGTGTTTGTTTTGCTTTCGAACATGTCTACTCTGAATTTTCTGGATAATTTTTAGTATTAATATTTTTCATTTATACACAACGAGACTGCCACTTTTCCTAAGGATTAAGAATAAAATTATTTTGCGAAAGTGCAAGGATGTGTCAATCAAACCCGCCAAAAAATTTGAAATTTTAATATCTTTTATATGAAATAAGATTTTTAATTAATTTATTGTGAAATACTATTAAAATATATATGTCGTAATATTATAAAAAAAATAATAACTTCAAATCTGTGTCCAAGTACCTTTAAGTCTATCTTTCTTATATAATTATTGGTATTTTTTTATACATTAAAGAAACTTATCTCATTTGTTTGAAGGTTACCTTTTGTTTCAGCTAACGGCAAAAGATTTAAAAGTATTTTCACTCTTTCTGTTGTTCGTTCGCTTTCACTTTCTGGATCTCTGATCATAGCCAAAGAAGAATGGATACAGGATCGAACTAATATGCGGACATCGATTGTTTTCTCAGTCAGAACTCCTGAATTTTGGTTGTCTTCATCAGTACCCTTTCCGTCTAACAATAATTCACCTATGCTTTTCTTTTTCATTTCAAGGATCGGTGGTAGAAACTTGTCAGGTTTATGAATGTCGTCAATGTGAACGGAATGCCACATCCCACACTTTAATTTTATGAAATTTTATAAATAAAAAAAAATGTATAATCATAAAATCCTGGGTTAAAGGTAATTTTACTAAATTTAGCAATAGGAAAATAACAAATTAACAATGCATCTATTGTTTACGTAAATTTACTCTTTGTCCATTAATTAGGCACTCGGAAATTTCAATAAGCATTCCTATATACGATAAAATTATTTCTTTTAAAAAAGGAAATGTTCTTTCCATTCTTTTTTTTAACTTTTTACACTCAAGTAAAATAAAGGTTCATAAACCTTCTGCCTACTCATTTAAAACGTTTCTTTAAATTTTATGATTTCACAAAAGAAATGTATATTCTGAGTAAAATACAAACAATTATAGGATGGCTTGCGGAGCAAAATTGGACAACAAAAGCACTTCAACTTTACAAATTTATAAAGGAATAATAGACATATATGTCATTAAGAGTTATCTCTCATATCAGAGTATCGATATACTTTAAGAGGAAACAAAAGTTAAAGAATATAATTGTACAACACTTTGAAATCTTTTGTAGATCAAACCGAAAGAATATGGAGTACTGAGTATTACCTGAAAGCCAGTAAAGCTTCTCCCTGCAATTCTCGGTAAATGAATGATAAATAGGACATGAACTACACTCTTGTCACCGAGTTGATCCAAAACACAATACTGAGCGCTTGCAACTAAATTTACATTTTCATGTCCATTGTCGCATTGAATCAGAAGCAAAAGTTCCCTTTCTTCGGATTCATTTCTTTCAACGTAATACCTGAAAAATACAGCACATTGCTTGTTTTTTTTGTAATGTTTACATACTGTTTGGATATTTTTAAAAATTGTAAGTCTTTATTTTTTCGATTTGAAAATGAGATTCAAATAAAAGGGGTATTTCACAAATCATCAAATTATTTTTATACCTCATTATAATTAATTAACACAACGCAATATCTGATTGGTTCTAGAAAATCACGTGATCGGGATCATATTCCACCTCTTCGGATACTTAGTGCATTTTCACGCAATATAATTTAAGTTCCTTGAAAGAAAACTCCGTAAGCAGTAGATGTCACAATAGCCTAGTTTACGTCACAAAATTGCTAATAAGTGATGTGTCAAAGGGTTTCAGTAACTTAACGTTAAAAATATAAGTGAATTTGAGAGAGGTGCCGAATTTGAAAGTTTATGTTTATTGCAAACATTTTGCTTGTTTTGGTATAATAAACAATTAATTGTATGAATATTAAGGAAACATGAAGATATATACAGTCAAAATATATAATATTCACCTCGGGCGAAGACCTCGGGGAATATGATATTTTTTGGTGAATATTTCCCTCACTATCATGCAATAAATGTACATTGTCTATGAAATATAATGATAGGAAGAAATAGAAAGTTATGTACATGTAGTACCATAAGCAGTAATATATCTTATCACAACATACATTTCTTTCTGACAGAGAAAATTTGTAGAGCACCCGAAAGATGTAAATCAAAGCACTAAGCTTGTCTACGTTAATTTTATCTACACATTTGTTAATCAAAAATATTTAAAAACAGCTTAAAGAGTCAAAAGAGATACATTTTTTTAAAAATGTGTCATTCATGTTACATGTACGAGTACACAAATAGAACAGGAACTCAAGCAATGCATAAGAAAAATGGAAAAGGGGGCACACACTCCAAATATCTGTGTTTGAATTAAGAAAGGGATATCCTGAATCCAAAATAACAAGAAAAAATTAGTAATGCATAGACAATGCAAATGTTTGGAATATGTATTCATATGCAGTTAATCATCTCAAGTTTTGTATTACAATCATGTTCATAATGAAAATGATCGAATTTAGCGATGGGAAGGATAGCTTGTTGTAAGGTTTGATGGATTGATTGATCGATTAATTTGTTGTTGTTTTCCGTCCTGTTAGAGAATTTTTTCATTTATGTAGAGAGATAACACTATTTTTACGAAGGGCCTCAAATTTAGGCCTTTACTCGGCACTCAGGCCAATGAAAGATGAGGGATATCTTTGACGTCAAAGCCTGCCATGAAACCGGGCCTGGTTTTTCAAGGTCTTATCCAAAAGGCACTTGATTTTCTCTTTACATTGCCGATCGCCTTGGGAAGGAACATACCAACAATTCTCTTCATTTATAGTTATATACTCCTATCCTGTCTCGACAACAGTTGCTTTCAGTATCATTTACAATATTCGGAAATACTTACTTTAACTGTCTACAAAACTGCTGTTCAGTTTCAAACGATTGTAGTGTCAAAAGTTGGATTTGTTCTGTTGACATATTAAGTTCTTCACACATATCTGAGATGTCTGACGTTGTGAATAATTTGGACTGAGTTGTCACCTGTTGAAGAATAAAATGTTATGAAAAATAGAATTTTATAAAGAGAAAGTTCTGATTTTTCAATTTTGAGTTCAATTAATTTGCTAAATCTGATTAAGTCAAATGATTTTCAAACAAATAAATTTATGTTTGAGTAAAATACCTGCACACATAATCCTTTTTGGGTTTTTGTTGGCAACTCGAATTTCAGAAAATCAACTATGCTTTCATGATGTTGCTTTCTGAAATAAAGATCTTGAAGATTTTCAGCTTCATTTTTCAGTTTTGTTTTTTCTAAACGCAAAACAGAGTCTGGTGTTGCTGTCCACAAAAGTACGCATTTCGCAGCATCAATTACCTACAAAATTTCATGTGTTTTAGAATCTTCATATCAATTTGATGAAGCTTAATCTAAATTATGATATTTTAAGAAGCCTGTCTTTTAGTTGCTAAGGAATATTTAATAAAGATAATTTTAAGGGAAAAATTCTTCTATATAAAATGCAAATGATCGAGCCAGTGACACAGATGACCTTGAAGGACAAGACTTACACTTAAAATTATTTTAAATACCACACCATTTTTATTTATTGCTTACTTGCAACTCCTCTTCATTTGATAAGTTTTCCCCATCGAATTCACTAGATTGACAGACATGAAGAATAATAGACGCACATGTGTCTGCATGATACCCTATAAACACGTCTCCTGCTTCCCAGTCTGTAGTAGCTCTTTCTCTACAAAAATGATATCTATATAGAGCGTTTATTAATTACATTCGGACCATCAAACAAGAGGCCATTTGGACAACTGATATAAGTAGATGTAGAGGTCCGTGTTTGTTCTGCTCCTATTTTGTAATGTTTTATGGATTTTCGATCTTGAATACTGTTCGTTAACTCCATGTTTCATTTGCTATCATGCAGAAGAAGAGAGGATATACTCGATAGTAACTGTTTTATGCGTGGAATCTACCTTAACTCTGGAATCTATTTTTAAATTCCCCATCCTCAACCGGGAATTTAGAGAGTTGAATAAAGCGATACATTTTAATTACTTGCTTACATTAATATTTTTTATATAATTAATATTTTAAGCATAAATATGTACATTCCATTGCAAAACACTGGTCTCCTATCGTTTATTTTCAAAGAAAGACACTAGACATCTTTTGACTTACTAAGACATTTCAGATTTTGTTTACGCGAGTTAAACAATTAAAAAAAAACTTTGTTAACAATTTATAAGCTTTTTCAAAACTATAAATAACTTAATAACTTAACATTTACTTAATCACAAGTACGTGTATGATAAATCTTGCTTGTTTCCCATTTTAGTCAATACTTGTAAAATATTTACCTCCAGGAGTCCATATCGTATGTAACTGTAAACATTCGGACCCACTCTTCCAAGTGCTGTGTAAGCCGAAGTTGTTTTTCAGTGAGAAGCGATAAAACGTTCAAAAAGTGTTTTTCCAACCTGTTGATTAAAGGAATCGGAAATTTCCTGTACACCGTTTCCTTTTCGGCGACCACAATCAACCTAAAAATTGGAAATAAGTGATAAACCAACTATAACCTTTCCAGGCATTTCAGGTGAAAAAAATAGTCCAAATTTTTACCACTGAAATCTGCTACGAATTATGCTTATCAATCCCAATTCACATTTTATTACGATATATATCATGTAACAAGAGGTTCATGGGGCAAAACAATCACCTTGGTAACTTTTGCTTACCTCCACCTCACAAGTTTCACTTTTTCTTGATCCAAACGTTTTTGAGACGCTTTTTTAAAAGATTTATCTCATAAATTTCAATGTTGAACTTCGGTTCCATATAGCAGCCCCACCCCATCCCCCAGTTTAGAATTGATACTATTCCAGGATGCTTTCACATACGTTGCAGGTTTCCTGTCCCAGTTATTTATTGACAAAAAATTTAATACCCGACCCTATTTTTTTTTAAATTACTAGCATCTCTCCTTGTCAGGAGCTTTAACTCTTCATTTTTAAACTCTTCTTCATATAACATAGGCGTCGGACCCGGGGGTTAAGGGGGGCTCCCTCCCCCAAACTTTTTTTTCAAATATATGCATTTTATAGGTATTGAAAATTAGGGTTTACTTTTTTTGTTGGTTAATCCCACCCCCCACTTTCAATAGGCCGCCTCCCCACTTTCGATTGGTTCCGACGCCTATGTTTGAGGCTGCTTTGAAACAATTTTACCTGACGCCCTAACCAATGCGCCACGCGGTGACTTGATTTTAGAGAACTTAAAAATTGAGAACAAACAGACGGACAACGGGGATCAGAAAAGCTGATCTGAAAGCTCAGGTGAGCCATGAAGTACCTGAATGTTTTGTTGACTTTACACTTTACTCTATGACTCCCAAGACCAAGATCAACATATCGTTCACCACCAAATTCGATGTAATACTACAATTAAAAAAAAATAACGAATTTTCCAACAAAATGTGTTTGATTAAACATTTAATTGAAAAAAAACCCACATGATTTACATGTACCTATATGTCACAATATTATTGTGAAACAAATAAACTCTATTTTAAAGCTTTTATATTTGTCTTATATTGAATTCGCTCTTTTTTCACTTATACTGTAGCAAGTGCCCACGCCAAAGCCTTCGAGTAAGGGTATCCTGTGTTTTATTTATTTGTCTCATATATTGGTGTTGTCTTGAACCTATGCAGAAATATTGCTTATGCATGCAATTTGTCTTATGACCAGCATAAATAAAGGAATTGGCCCTCTTAATCTCTTATCCAAATCAACAATAATATTCTATTAGAAAAGCACATCATGAATGCACTTTTATTTTTCTGCGCTACTGCTACAAATAAATTCCACGTATAGGACAGTTTTATATATTAATGCCTTGTGAATTTATATGACTTTTGGGGCACTTGGGCTTAAACCATGAACACAAATGAATTTTATACTTTTAGTAAAGAGTTAAATGTATTTCTTGGTTTGGTCTCATCAACCACTATATTTTTTGGGAACACTATTCATTTAAACTGATGCAGTCAAATAAAAGCAGTTTGTACATTATTTTCTAACTATGTTTTGAAGTAGAATGTTTTGTTTACTCTTTTTTGTTTACTCGTCCTTTGCCTTTCATTTTTTACATCCTTGTGTGTTCACTATTCTCGTTTTCTGCTTTAACCTCTTCATTTGCATTCATGCTTTTATCACAGTTCACTCATATCAATAAACATTTTAATGCATGTTCAATAATTATATACTGGTAATGTAGTTACATGTTTGATCGAATTGGGCACACTCTTCACTTCCGTTTGCTTTTTAGCTCACCTGAGCCGAAGGCTCAAGTGAGCTTTTCTGATCAAAATTTGTCCGTTGTCTGTCGTCGTCGTCGTCGTCGTAGTCGTTGTTGTAAACTTTTCACATTTTCATCTTCTTCTCAAGAACCACTGGGCCAATTCCAACAAAACTTGGCACAAAGTATCCTTGGGTGAAGGGAATTCAAGTTTGTTCAAATGAAGGGCCACGCCCTTTTCCAAGGGGAGATAATCATGAATTTGTTAAAAATTAATGGCATTTTTAAAAAATCTTCTTCTCCAAAACCGCTGGGCCAGGGAAGATGAAACTCATGTGGAAGCATCCTCAGATAGTATAAATTCAAGTTTGTTCAAATCATGACCCCCGGGGCAAGGGTGGGGCCAAAATGGCCGACCCAAGTTTTATATAGGAATATATAGGAAAAATATTTAAAAATCTTCTTCTCCAGAACCACTGGGCCAGGAAAGATGAAATTCATGTGGAATCATCCTCAGGTAGTGTAGATTCAAGTTTGTTCAAATCATGACCCCCGGGGCAAGGATGGGGCCAAAATGGCCGACCCAAGTTTTACATAGGAATATATAGGAAAAATCTTTAAAAATCTTCTTCTCCAGACCCACTGGGCCAGGAAAGATGAAACTCATGTGGAAGCATCCTCAGGTAGTGTAGATTCAAGTTTGTTCAAATCATGACCCCCGGGGCAAGGATGGGGCCAAAATGGCCGACCCTAGTTTTACATAGGAATATATAGGAAAAATCTTTAAAAATCTTCTTCTCAAGAACCACTGGGCCAGGAAAAATGAAACTCATGTGGAATCATCCTCAAGTAGTGTAGATTCAAGTTTGTTCAAATCATGACCCCTAGGGCAAGGGTGGGGCCAAAATGGCCGACCCAAGTTTTTCATAGGAATATATAAGAAAAATCATTAAAAATCTTCTTCTCCAGAACTACTGGGCCAGGAAAGATAAAACTCATGTGGAATCATCCTCAGGTAGTGTAGATTCAAGTTTGTTCAAATCATGACCCCCGGGGCAAGGGTGGGGCTAAAATGGCTGACCCAAGTTTTACATAGAAATATATAGGAAAAATCTTTAAAAATCTTCTTCTCCAGACCCACTGGGCCAGGAAAGATGAAACTCATGTGGAATCATCCTTAGGTAGTGTAGATTCAAGTTTGTTCAAATCATGACCTCCGGGGCAAGGATGGGCCCAAAATGGCCGACCCAAGTTTTACATAGGAATATATAGGAAATATCTTTAAAAATCCTTCTCAATTACCACTGGGCCTGGAAAGATGAAACTCATGTGGAATCATCCTCAGGTAGTGTAGATTCAAGTTTTTCAAATCATGAACCCCGGCCCTGGGGATAGGGTGGGGCCAAAATGGCCGACCCAAGTTTTACATAGGGATATGTAGGAAACCTTTTAAAATCTTCTTTTCAAGTACTTCAAAGCTATGATTAGTGATACCCGGGGTATTTATATGTAATCATCCTCAGGTAGTGTAGATTCTAGTTTGTTCAAATGATGAACGCCTGGAAAGGGGGGGGGGAGTAAATTCAAGCCCGATGTGCTCAGGTGAGCGCTGTGGCCCCTGGGCCTCTTGTTTGTTACTGTTGTTATTACAATAAGCGCGCCGATTTTTTGTCCTTACACCGTTTCAGGGCCTTAAGGAAATCAATATTTTTTAATTTCGGTGTGTACAAGACCTTTATTTGTCCTATCTAAGGAAATAATGAAATGATGAAATTGATATTTACTTCAATTACTAGTTTAGTAGAATCTGATTGGCCGACAGTCACGTGACCG